>NC_141819.1:37543367-37846283 GCF_982586985.1 Callionymus lyra | reverse complement strand
TTCCCAAACATTCTTGGCAAAGAGGACAAACAAATGAGTAAATTAAATTCATATAAATTAAAAACATGCAAAGAAGAGCGTTTACAACATACATTTTTTTAATGTATAGAAGTCAACCTTAAAAAAACTTTAAAAAGCATTTTCCTCATCAATGGTACTGTATATACATTTAAAAAATACTTTACATCCTAAAAACTGAAAACAAGTTTTAGAAAGTTAATCAGAGACAATAAGCGTTGAAAGATATTTATATTTATTAACAAACCTAAGTCAATATTTTAAAAAAGTTTCAATAATGTAATGATTTTGGGGAGATAATGTGCTTTTATGTGCATCTGTCTGGAAATAACTTAAAAAACGGATTAAAATAAAAATGCAAGGAAAGTTTTTTTTATATTCACATTTATGCATTTAGCTTCAATGCTTTTATTCACAGCGAGTTAAGATTTTTCCACATTTTCACACACCATTAAATGAGTGATGGGAGTAGGCTGCGATGCAGAACCCGCAACCAGGCCACAACTAACCACTTTACTGTCTAGGCTGTGTCACTCTGATAATGGAACTACACACAGATGACAAAATTGCGGTAGTTTGGATAACCATCCGGATCCTCAAATCATTTAAAGGATCTAGAATAGAGAGCTCCACTCACATTACTAGAATGCTGTGTATTTAAAAACATTTTAATTTGACCATCAATGGTGTCATTGCGATAACAAAGGCTACTAGAGTAAGAAGTTATGTAGATAAAATCAGAAAAAGTTATTTTCACGTCTACAAATGCTTCCAAAAGTATTCTTGCGCGTGTTTTCCAAACTTCCAAGCAGAACAGGAATGTTGTGGATCCTCATGACGGAGCAATTCAATGAGATATTGCAAGAGTTGAAAAACATCCCAGGATTTTATTTTCGTCCTCTGACTCTTCTCGTCACTTTCCTTCTTCCGTGATATTGTGTCGTCCTAATTCTGTTCACAAGGGTTTGCGATGGGAAGAAAAGGGCTATGGATACAGCTGTGACACATATTTTAAGAATCTTTTTTTTGATCTGCCGCGGCCTGGAGAGGCGGTGGTGGTTGATATGAAACAGGGTATCTGTCATCCTGCCACAGGGCCAGACAGCTCCAGTTTTACACAAGTATGCAGCGTTTTTTTTATGGTGCGGTGACGCGGCTTCAGACTCTCCCCGCTGCTTATTCTCTGAATTTTCCCCTCTTGCTTTCTGTCCTAACCTTCACTTACTATTAGAGCTTCTCTCCTTAGTGTCGCTGCAACACATCCCTTTTCTGAGCCGCAGTTAGTGTCAGCAGAAGCACCTTGGGGCGGTCATTATTCTGCTTTGTAGCAGGAGGTAAACTACCACATACAGCCATCACTCTCCATCAATCCCCATCGTCTCGCCTAATTATACCGCCACGTCCATGAGACTCACTTTTGGTGCTTGGATCTGTTGAGCGTCGGAGAGATACTTGGTCTAATTACGGCTTCCTCTCCTGCCGTACGAGTCCCAGGAATGTGGCGTTATGAGGGCATGTTGTGATGTGTAATTAGCAAACAGCAATGTAAGAGTCGGCGTGGAAACAAGATGTGTGAACGCGGGCTGTCAGCGTTCTGGCTCCGCAAAAGTCGCAGATTAAACAACATCTGTTCTCTGCTGCTGCGTTCTCTGTGACGCTGATTAAAGTGGAAAGCTACGGTTTGAAAACTAAATATCTGCGTTTTCTAATAGCTGCCACTGACAATCAGAAACACACACATGGTACGTGGACCAGCCATAGTCGAGGGATGTGTCAGCGGATGTAAATCAATGGCGTGGGTAACTGATTTTGGGATACCAGTTTTAAAAAAATAGACAAAAGTTATGTTACTTGGTGCACTTCAAATCCTTTAATTTGTTGAGATTTGTCATTGCACCCTGTGTATTGATTCTGGTTTTAATCGCTGACTCCACAAGAATATGTCAATATTTAATAAGCTACGAAGCCACTCATCCAGGCCCCGTGCTGTTACTCCACCAGGCTCCGTAGTATTACTCCACCAGGTTCCATAGTATTACTCAACAAGGCTCCGTAGTATTACTCCACAAGGCTCCGTAGTATTGCTCCACCAGGTTCCATAGTATTACTCCACCAGGCTCCGTAGTATTAATCCACAAGGCTCCGTAGTATTGCTCCACCAGGCTCTTTAGTATTACTCCACCAGGCTCAGTAGTATTACTCCACCAGGCTCAGTAGTATTACTCCAGCAGGCTCTGTAGTATTACTACACCAGGCTCCGTAGTATTACTCCACCAGGCTCCGTAGTATCACTCCACCAGGCTCCGTAGTATTACTCCACCAGTCTCCAAGTATTACTCCAACTGTCTGTCTAGAAGTTCTCAACATTGTGTTTAACTGGTTGATGATGCAGGAGCTTTTATTTTGAAGTTCTGAATGACAGATGACTACTCTTGATTTTGATGTCGTGTGGTGCTGGTGGAAAAATGTTTGGACACCCTTGACATCACAATCTCCTGTGATTGAACCAGAGCGATCTGAAGAAGAAGACACGTGGTCGATTGATCTCATGGAATCAATGTGTAAAATTAAATTGTTTGTGAGTTGATTTGAACGATAGTCTCATGTATAATATTCTATTGTCACTGCTGTATTTTGTCTTTGTGAGGGACATCAAAGACCTCTATTTGGGTTCAATAAATACTGCTAAGAAAAGAATCTCTAAAAAAAACACAATATCTTCAGTATTCATGGGCTTGAATCATTATGTAGATTATTTCAAAACCAAGCTAGTAATCTCATTGTGTCTGACACATTTTGTTTTGTTTAAGAAATGATTCACTTAAATTCTTTAACACAGAAAAATCATTTCTCCATTAAATTGGTTTGTTTGAACGAAGCCATATAGAGTATTAGACTTAGTTTTTTTATTTTTATTTTAAATCCACATTGTTTGAAACCCCTGCAAAAATGTTGAATGTGACCCTTATGATCCTGCGGCGTCCTCGCTTGAGCCGCTTCTTAACGCCTGATGGTTTTTGTGTCTGCAGTCAAAGACACTTTCAAGGTTTGCCTAAGTTTCCAATCGGTTTGACCTTAAGTTCTTAAAGTGATGGAGACTCTGGTCGCTCTTAACTTAGCTGTTAAGTTTGTCCATTTATTGCTTTAATAGTCGACACACGGAACTTTTAGGTTCAGACTTCTGCACACCTGACGGTTCCGACAATAAACCTGACAAGTCACGTGAGAAGAAAAAGAAAGTTCCAATTAGACGTTGATTCAAAATCTAATTAAAACTAAACTTGATGGTTGAGGGGCGGACGTTATGAAAAACAGAGAAGCCCATTGGTTCAAGTCCAGTGGTAAGAATAATAGAAAATGTAATAAGTAATAACAATCATGTAATAAGCTTTGAGACTCTTCATTCCTTCCAATAAACTTTAATGTCAATAAAGTAATACATTTAATTATAAACACAAGTAATTGTGCGACATAAATAAATGCCATAAAAGTCCTTTTGATCAGATTTTGACTATAAGAAATGAAGTAACAAAAATTGACACATTTGATTTAACAAAAGGTTCCTATATGTTTGTGATTTAATTGTAAATTGGGTTTTATACAGTTTCAGTTTTTGCTCTTAACAGCTGTTGTTCTTGCAAGAAGGAACACATAAAAGCCATACAATTGAATGGCCTTACCTAAACATTTGTAATCCAAAACAGGAACTGAAAGTATCCTGGAATTTATTCATTTATATTGCTAAAAAACTTTTTATTTTTATTTTTATTAAGAGACAGACGGCCAGAAATATAGCAAATAGCATAATCTCCTTTGGGGGGAAGGAATAATTGCTTTGTGGTAGAAAAAACCCAACACAAATGTTAACACTTCTCTGTCCTCACTGTAACCTTTATCACTGTGACTCAACCAGAGCAATTTCATTTATTACACAGAGAAAACACTCATTAAATAAAGTATGAAAAAAATTAAGACAAAAAGTTGACATTTATATTATATATTATATATTATATATCATACTTATGTACATAAGCAGTCCTGATACACTGAATACAGATAATAACCAAGAACAAAGAATATGTTGGTGGTTAATCTGAGACACAAAAGCTAAACTTTTGACCGGCAGAGCAAGATTTATTTGTTGGAAAAGTTTTCCTCAAAAAATGACCGCAGCGCCTCCATTAAATGTGATTTTAAATGTCATTAAAAACATGAAAGTAGATGAATTTAGTGTCACCGCTCTCCGCAGGGTTTGTGTTCTATCTGTGAAGATTATTCATGTCACAGGGCCGTGGATAAAGACAGGATCAAGAAAAGACCATATGGCCCGGCTCACCACCGGATTATGGTTTGTTGTTGTTTGCAAAAATAGCAGAGAGAGAGATCGAGGGAGGAAATGTGACTTCAGCATTGTTTGGCCGGCGAGGAGAAAGCAGCTTGGCAAAATGGCAGGGATTAGTGTGCTGCAAGACTCCAACTGTGATGCTGTGTGCTCAGTTAACTCAGGGAGGAGGCGGGGGGGCGTGAGCGGAGGTGAGCGTATGGCATGTTTGTCCAGTGCTTATTCAAATATGAGCTTTGGAGCCAAATCAGGCTGACTTCTGTTGAGGGGGGGGGCTGTCTCATCATTTAAAGTTATTATCGCCGCTCCTGACACTGATCTTTGTGTTCACTTTTAATCCGTCATATAAAATATTCCTTGGAATAACTTGGAGTCCGGCGTGCGCTCTTCATTTATTAGTCGCTCAGAACCCTGCGCTTCCTTCAGCAGCATTTTTAAGATACATTAAAAGCAGTTTTATTGAGCTCTCGCTCTCTTTTTTTTTCCACTCGCCGTAATGGAAAAGGGGGCGAGGGAGTATTGAATGTTTAACTTTATCTTGAATATGGAAATGTAAACAGTGTCAGCTTCAATTATTTCCTTAAATGAAATTTACATATGTCAATCACAGTCCGTCAATCATAAGTTCCTTTCCTTGGTCTGGCTGCAGAAGAAAGTCTTGGTAAGTCTATGATGTGGTGTCTTGTTCCGCGTCGTGGGGAATCCAATGACTGGAGGAAATGAATTGCTGATGGACACTTGGCTGCTCGTGCGGCTCCTTCACCAAACCATAGTTAGAGACTCTGACTAAAACAACAAGAAGCACAGCTTTAGCAGGCGCTTCATTCCCGCCCGAGAGACATCGTATCTCCAGCGTGCCCTGGGTCACCTCTGCGGTCTATGTCCAATTGGACACCTCGCCCCGGAGGCTTCCTAATCGAATGCCCAAGCCACCTTGACTGACTCCTCTCTCGCAGCTGATCCAGATGCCACCCTTCAATGAAAACCTATTTCAGCCGTCGGCAATGTCGGTTTTTCCGTCACTACCTACGGCTTGTGGTTTTATGTTATAGTTGGGACTAAGATAACAATGTCAGTTTTGTTCCATTAAACGTTGTGTTTATTTCTCTTTATTCTTTATTCGGGGCTGAATCGGTGCCTTCTGGGTTCACCTCACATATTATTGCCTATTCCTTTGCATCTTCAGTACATATTTGTGGCTTACTTTCACAGTGAAATCTTGTTTTATAGAAGGGGACTCTCAATTGTAGTTGTAAAGAACAGATATTAGTGTCGGTTTTCATTTTTGCTCTCTTTGAGGATGAGACCAGGCTTATACATTAGCAGGAAGAGTCAATTGATGATCGAGAACTGCTTGTTTACATTGAAAGTAAATGATCATTTCATATTAAATATTAATGAATCGTTTCAACTTTCGGAAAATACCCTTTTAAAGACAGAAGTAAAACACTTTTTTTAGTAAAGGGATGAATTAAGAAATCGATTTTATTTTTTTTTGAGTAAATTTGGTCTTTTTTCCTCAGTGTCAACATGCCTATTTTTCTTTGTGACACTAATTCAGCCACAAGTATCATTCTTTGTTCTATTTTCTTTTGTGTTGCACGTTCCTCTTCCTCATTCTCATGTCTGCGTCAAATCGAGAATTCCACCCACAGCATACCCTTGTATCTTTTCAACCCCCCCATTCCTTCTCTTTATACCAATACTTAGGTTTTCTTGAGCCACACCTCTCATTCTACGGCTTAAGCAGGATTGAAAGCCTTGTTTTTTTTTTAATATAAGAGATCCAGTCGAGAGAAAATCGCCCTGCTCCTCCCTTATTCTTTCCCTTCTGCCCTCTCATCCCTGGAAAATCTGAATCCGTCTCTAATTGTTCCTAAGCTACAAAACTTGTTTTCTTCTGCCCATGAAAGCAGCAGACGCTGCTTATAAACACTTAACAAGGCCACTTTTGTGTCCATCTCTCTGTCGTTGTGACTCAGTGTTCTATTTGTTGCTCCGTTTCAAATACAACCCTCCTTTTATACGTATTCTTGCTGTTGGTTTTTCGGGACAAGTTTATTTTTGACCCTCTTCCGCTTCCTGCATAGTTCCATTGCATATTTTTCACTCCGTGCCTCCAGCTTTCCTCCCTTCCCTCCCTTCGTCTCATGGCTCCAAGGTTTCATTATGTGTATTTATAGTGTATTTATAGGCACTTGGCCCTGTTTTCTATCTGCTTATCAACAGCCATGTTCCCCACCCACCAATTTACCAAACGCAGCCCTGAGATTCAGGACACCACAGGCCCAGTTCACGGCCACTCTCATCCACGGCTCCTTCTTTCTGTCGTCCAGGTCAAAATGCAACCCCAAAAATGTTTGATTTGTGACCTTCTGCAGTTGTTATTGTTCACTTTCAATCCCTTCGTCCCTTCTAACCTACTTTTCTGTGTCTTTCTCTGGTGCTCACTTGTCAGTTTGTGCTTTCCTCTGCTGTTAAACAAACCATCAGAGACACCGAAGACCCTCTCTGTTGCTCAGGGGCTTTCAAGGACGGAACCGTGGAGATGCAACCCTTGTCTCTTCTTGTCTTCCGTGCGTGATAGCCCTGAGATTTTAGAGGCAACTTCTTTTACCACCAAGGACATCACATGTTCTTGCCTTTGTCTAAGCATACAAAAAAAATAACCTTTTTTTTTTACGGTTATCATTTTTGGTGCGTTTCAGATAAAATGTCTATTTTATTGGATGAAAATCACAGCATAGTTCACTTTCCTGTCAATCATTCCTCGACATGACAGCATTTGATTGGATGTTGTTACATGCTTCAAGGTGGTTTGAAGTAAATATATTCTCAGAGAATGGCGTGGAATACTTTATTAAGTTTTTTGTTAAGTTGTAACATAAATTAAAACCTTCAATGCCATCAATGTATTCAGTTATCTTGGAAACTGACTGCATTAGTGTGGCCCTGGTGAGGTCAAAGTCCAACTGTATGATCTTGTTGATATGTTTCTGACAGCTAACCAAACTTTTTTTTGTAATTTGCTTAGTAAGCCATGTTTTATAGCATAACTAGTTAAACTATTTCATCTTTTTCCAACATTCAACGCTGTATGATTTGGACCCTTAGACGATGTAATTGCACAATCATTTCTGAGTTTCAATTGGATTTAGTATGAGACTCTCTGACTCAGTTTTTATGAATTTATTCCTGTAACTGTAACCTTTATGTTGCCGTTTATTTCTCCTAAAAGAAAAGAGTTTAGTTATTCAATTTCATGACTATTATTAATGCAATAGCTTGTAAAAAGAAAACGATTTCAAGCTCTTTCAATTTACTGTCATATTTCTTTTATAGCAAAGTTTCAGAATCACTCACAAGTTGTGAAATATTCCACTTTTTGTCATAATTACAAGGTCAGTGAACGCACCGTTGGGTGTGTTGTGCCTGTGTGGGAGCAAAGCGGCTAATTTTTAGTCACAAAAGCAGACGAAGATAGAAGTTGTTGGTTCGGTGCCGAGAGCACTTTGCATTCCCTAATCCCCTGCTGCAGCAAAGAAATCTGTCTAGCATAGAATGATTTTGAAGCCTCCACTCGCACATGAATGACTCCCCTAGTGTTGCTTTGATCAAGGACTTTCCAGGAACAGATCTAATGTGATTCGGAGAGAGTGAGACGTTGCACAAAAGCAGACAGCACGCAGCAGAACGAGCCACTTCAACTGGAGTTGACGTTGCTTGCAGATGTATGAATGTTTCATCTTCATTTTTCTCTCTTCGTTTCTGCCGCGTTCTTTGTGTTCTACGCTGATGAGAATGAAGGGAGGTTCTACAGGTGAGTTGGACCTGACTGTGATGCACATGGAGGGATCGTATCAAGGGAAAGACTTTGATCAGCTCATGCTGGACACTTTATTAGATCTATCCAGAATTAAATCAGAAGCACTGGTTCAACCGGTAGTCAGCCGACCACTAGGGGGCCACCAACTGGTTTACACCTCGTTAAATGGCCTGAAATCACAAGTGAATTTTTTTTTATCACGAAAGTTACCACTAGAAAAACAAGTGTTTTTTTCCGTCTGGGTTTTAATGTGTTGACTGTTTGCCATAGAACGGCTCATTGACTTTTACTTCGAGCTTGGCCTAAAGTACAAGGAAATATGATCAGTTCTTGAGAGTAGATCTAAGAACTGTTTGACACACTTTAAATGGACTAATCTGCAAGAAGTTGTTTCCGACTTTGTGTTTCATTTGTGATATTTCTTCTTGGGAGTTGCTCTTGAGTGCAAGTCATCCTGCATCGTCAAAGTGAGATTTCATTTCTTAATACAATCTATGGTGTCTCTCAGCGGCCAAAAATGACAAGATCTCAAGTTGAGGTTTTACTTGATCCCCGGAAGTAATTTTTTTAAGATCTTTTTTTAACTCCTTGAGGTATTTTTCTTTTAACTGGCATGTCTCTTTTGGGGCTCCGTAAGAAAGAACCAAACTCAGATACAGTGAAAGTTGCCTTTGTAAATGCATTTTTGGATTCTTCATTTCTAATCACAAGGTTGTATTCAATTTTTTTTTAATTTTGCACCTAAAGTTGTCAACATATTGTTTTCCTCCAGAGAAATATAAATACAGACCTAAGACCACAAACTGTTTTATCATAATAAACGTATTAACAATCAGGATTTTGTTATCAATCAAAAAAAATTGTGATCATAATTTTGTCCATTATCTGCCTGAGAATATGCTCTTAAGAAATCCCAAAATTCAGCTCAGCCTTTGTTCCAGAAGTGCTGGATGAAATCTTTGCTAGAGTGTAAATCTTTCAATACTAATATTTGTGAACTAGAGCTAACTACTTTTTTACTTGATGAAAATGTTTGTAAAGAGCCGGCAACAACCTTTCTGACCCTGGATTTAATAGCTTTATAGTGGCAGCCAGAAAGTAAGTGGATTAGCACGTTCTAATGTGGGGGTTATTTTGCATTGAGGAAGGCTCTATCTGTTGTACTAGGGTTTTGGGTTCTAAACATCAACACTTGGAATCAGTAGATGTTACGATTTCTACATGTACTTCTAGTGTTTTATAAATCAGAATTTTTGAGTGTTGGTGGCTTGACAAGCAGATCCAAGTTGCTGGAGGCGACTGTATCCTCTCGTCCTCAGTCATTGCCGGGACCTTGAGGGATTTCATTGTTCCTTCAGGACATTATAACTGCTGCCATCTAGCGACCAGAAGTTTATATAAAATAACAAAACAACTGCCAATAACTTGAATTGTAAACAACAAATAAATACCATGTCCTGAATATCGATACAGTATTGTTAAATAAATGTTGCGATATACAAGCAAAGTATTTCTGAGGAAAATTGTGTTACTACACACATTGTACATCATTATTAGTATATTTCATCATGTAGTTTTCAGTGTGAAACATCAGACTCTACAGTGATGGAAAATATAAGTTTGAGTCTTGTGAAATCTTTATCTTGAATAATAAATAATCCTTGTATTGTACAGGGATTACCACTGGGCAAGACATGAGATGAGTGGGATTAAATATATATGAATTATCTTTGACTGCACATGTGAATTATTTACTAAAAAACCTTGAGGAAAATTTTAAAAGTATTGACTTGCTTCATGTTCTTTAAATCTTATCTCGGGGAATAAACACTGTTTTATTTTGGCAGTCTGATTGATTTTCACTGTTAAAAAAACAACTTAGAAAGAACATCTGATCATGACACTTGTGTGTGTGTGTGTGTGTGCGTGGGTATGATTTCTAAAAGTAGAATATTTCCACGATCCAGCTCATATCTAAAATTCCCCTTTTTGTCCGAGTCAACTAACTTAACAAATCGCAGCTTTTTGCATCAGATTTTCTATCTTTCAAGTCCAAAACCACAGGAAACGAGGAAAATCCATTAGCTGAGTGGTTAAGATCCCCCCGGCCTCCTCCTCCACCTCCTCCACCTCCTCCTCCTCCTCCTCTTCTTCCTCCTCCTTGGTTTGTCAGAAGCCAACGCTGCCCTGTGGGCCCGTATGACCAGGGCAGAGGAAATGGCCGGACGTTAATGGTAGCTTTGATTACTCTCCTGTCACTAATGTATCCGACATGAAAGACAAGAAGCAGAAAAAAGGATGACTTTGTTCCGGGTCTCAGTGATGGCATCGACATGTAAGCAGGACACAATCATCGCTCCTCTTGGAACCCAAGAAGACGAGAAATAATAGAATAAGATCCAATCAAACACAAGAAACAGGCCTTGGATTAAAGACGAAATGTTGGTTGCCGCCATCTTCTTGTCTTTTGCACATGAGCTATCAAGGTCTTAGTTAACTGTCAATATAATTCATTCCCTGGAAGCCTGTTCTAGTAGTTTTTGTCAATTTTTTTTATTGTTGTTTATTCACTTTATTCAGTATATTTCTGCAGACATTAAAAATCTTCTTCTTGAGGCCTCCTTAACTTGTTCCGATTTAGCTATTTCAAGTATTGTCTTTAAACTAAACCCTACATTTTAAGACCCGAGTCTTGGACCAGAACTGGTCCCCGACGTATTTGTGACCAGGCCAGAAAAAGAAACACTACACTGTCTGAAAGATAAGGGTGTGAGCAATTATCCATACACTTAAATAAAGTGTTTCATGTTGAAAAAAGGAAGGTATTTTCACTGAAGTAACAGTAGTGTGTGACTCTTCACATGTGACTCTGGTCTGTGAAAGGAGCTTTACAAATAAAAATGAATAACTTACTTGTTACTTATGTCAAGACGTTTGGTTTTATCCATGATATCTATTTCTTTTTTTTTTTTTTATAAAAAAAGTTAATACTGTTAATGACAATATCACAAATAATAAGTAATCATTAGGGGTGTGTATTATCAAGAGTCTGCTGATACGATAAGTATCACAATACAGGGGCAAGGATGCAATATATTGTGACACTGTAGTAACAAGGATATATTTGTAGTATTGTCGAGTACTTGACTCTGGTGTTGAAGAATGACTCTTGATGAAGTCTTAACTGCTTTGATATGTTTTATGAAACCAAAATATGTCCAAACATCACCTTTCTAAACTTCTCGTCCTCGACAAAGTAACGACAACAAAGTGGCCACAACACTTCCAGAATCCAAAACGAAGCCCGAGGCTTTCGTCCGTGTGAATTGTGGTGCCAGTGAGAAGACAGTGTTGCTCTGATGCTAAATATACAATGATCTCTTTGTGAGTTGAAGCTTCAGTTCCCACTCGACAACAGTCTAAAGTTCACCTCAAGATCCCCTCATCGATCCGTGCGCTGACGTGGTTTGACCTTGTTTGTCTCAACTAAAGTCTGTTTGGCCAACATCCCCGCCGCCATCCCTCGCCGCCTCCCTTTCGATGAACCTCTTCCTCGTGAGTTCATTCTCGCGTCAGACGTCGTCGCCCCCGAGACATTGTCATGGCTTCAGCCGTCCTCAGGAAAAATCCCTTTAACTTTCGCCGCCTTTCTCTTCTCCTTTCACTCCGTCCTCATAATTCTATTAGTTGCTGCCATTGAGGAGCCGCGTGATAAGACACAAAGAGCGGCACGATACCGACATTCTTCTGGGATTCGGTTGGCGCTGGACTGGACGATGTTCTGCTTTGTTCTCAGCAGCCTGTAGCTGTGATCTCTCTCGTCCGTCAGCGTTGGAAGTGCTTGTCGGGCTCAGAGGAGGCCGACGACTTTGTGTTGCTACATGCAGCGAGATGGACGATGTTGTGTGTTTTATTAAAACCCAGTTACACTGAACCCCCCTCCCAGCATAAAATGCTAATTCCTACCTATACATGTACATTCACTTAATCACTCTGACTCATCGCTGCATCCTCAGGGTGTGTTTGTGTGTGTGTGTGTGTGTGTGTGTCTCTCTTCTCTGCTCTCTTAGCAACATCCACATTTTGTGCGTTTTTGTTTACTTCTTCCCTCCGTCGCCTTAATCTTTTATAGGTAGACCTGGCATGGCAATTGGGTGACTTGTCATGCCTGGCAACCTCTGCACTTGTTTGCTCAACCTTGTGTGTTTTGCAGTGTGAGGCAATATGATGACAAACAGTGTGTTAAGAAACAGCTCCGGGGGGGGGTTCTGCTGTAGTTTCCAGAGAAAGAAAAGTCGCGAGTGAAAATGGTTTTGAGTTTCATTTTCAGGGTGAAAAAATATGCCCGAAAAGTGCAACAACACAAAAGCGATGGTGAGAAATTGAACCATGGTTGGAGAATGGACATAAATAACTGATATCAACTCCTGTTACTATTGAATTGTTAATTAATTCAGGGGTTTCAAGTAATACGATTAATAAGAAATTAATTCATCAATTTATTTATTTTAAAAATTAATCTCATTTCTAACATTGAGTTAACTGTTTAAAAATATGTTGTTTTGGAATACTTACAAATAGGGCTATCAAAATATTGCGATTAATTAACTTCACTCATTATTTGTGCTTTATGTTTTTCAAACTCAAGGATCAAAATTGTTATCTCTAACTTTACCGCTTCTGTGTGGAATTGCCTTTTTGTTTAATCAATTGTTTTATGTTGGTCTTGTTGTCCTTGTGTTTGAATATTCAAAAGTTTGGTTGTCAACTTATGCGATTAGTTGCGATGAATTTTAATTTGTTCTTTATTTTTTTCAAACTCATAAATCTATTAGTTTTTTCTCTAACTTTACTGCTTTTGTTTGCAAGTTTCCTTTTGTAAAATCAATTTTTGTGTTTCACTTGTTGTGCTTAAATTGCAATACAAAAAGTAGGATTGTCAAATTGTCAAATTAAGTAATTGCAATTAATTAACTTTAGTCATATTTTTTCTTTTTCATTTTCTTTAAAACCATTGATTAAATGTTATATGTCCATCTTTACTGCTATATATATGTAAATATTTAGATCTGACAATTTAGTACATTGTATTTGTTCTTTAGTAGGTTGAGGGCTTTTCTGGTTATTTTTATTTTTAGATCAACAATGACATTAATTCAATAAATTAATTATAGATCACGATGAATACATTTTCCCGTCTTTCTTATCTATTGACGTCAATTATCTAGATGTAAATAAACTAATTAAATATGATTCTAGAACCACATCTTCTCTTTCTTAGTCACAAGGCTGGATATCTGACTCATACGGGAAATGTCTTGCACTCACAAAAAAAAAATTCTGATTACACGTCAATAACTACAGTCGTGTACCTGATTTGTGGTTCTTTTAAGACAATAAATCTTGAGAGTGTTTCACTTTTTAATCATAAAAATGACAGTTTCCGATGATTGAATTTCGTCCCAGGTGCTCTCTCACCCAGTATAGAAACTATTTAAACAAAGGAATAACTTGTAACTTGTCGGAGACTATTTTAAATGTTTAATAAGTCAAAGCACAAGTCATGAAAAGTGAAGTCCACCTTCTCTGTTCGCTCTTACAAATGTATGAACCGAGTGTACTTTTGAAAATTGTTTTGACATTTTTCAAAGCTGTCGGTCCGTGATTGAAATCGTTCAATTTTTACGAATGTTATGTCGAAGTGGCCACTTTTTTTTTTACGGTCAAGATTAAAAGTCTTGCCCTCAGACGTCAGAAGAAAAGCATGTGTTGTCCTCCCCGACGATTGATTTGGTTTCTATCCTTTGCTCAGCTGGACCGAGGAAATGAAGCACTTTCCTCTCCCCCTGCTTTTGGAAAACACTCATTTTCATCCCTCCTCGAGCTCGTCAGGATGTAGGGCCCTAATAAATCCAGTGCACGTCGCGAGAGGTTTGACGAGAGGATTGAGGAACAGGAAGAAAGGCGGACAAGGACACAGAGGCTATGAATAATGGGAGACGAGGCGACACCTTTGCTTCCATGTTGTGAGCGGCCAGTAAGATGGAGGCGGGCGAGGAGATGTTGGTAGAGCGAGTGTATCCTGTTCTCTGCAAATGATTTCAGACCATGTTTCATGTCCTGTTACTGGTGATAAAAAGGCTTCATTGATTATGCTGTGGTCGGTCATTGATCTGCTGCTTATGAAAAAGTGTTTCGATATCATCGCCAGCTCATTTCCCATCATTAGCATTTAACTAACAAGACCTTTCCTCGGCGGTACATGATGAAAAGACTAACCAATGCACAGATATTCAGATGGATAAGTAGATGGATTAGCAGCGTAAATGGTTCATTACGGGGTCATATATTATATAAGCACCAGGATGTAAACAGTAAATTACAGTCAATAATGGATAAATGAGCAGGTGCACATGATGCTGAATAATATGATGGATATTTTGTTTTTGAACAATTGAACAAGTATTAGAGTTAATAGATATGTTAGTCAGCAGAGCAAACACACACATTTGACTTAAAAAAAAAGTCCCTATATGCAGTTTTTAATTATAGTGTTTCTCGCCCCCTTGTGTGTGAAAGGTGTACCTGCAATGTCATAAAATGATGTACTTTATTTTTTATTTTTTTTACAAAACGAGATCTAAATCGTGTCTTTATATTATATTTATTATGTTATTTATTTATTTTTATCTCACGGCAAATCTCTCGGAACGTTTTGGTGGTCAAATGACACTCGTCTAGTTATATCGTGAAAAGCAGCGTCAAATTAACGGCTAGATAATTCTTCATTTATTCATTAATTTTCTGTGCAGCTTTACCCCTTGAGGGGGTCGCAGGGCGCTGAAGCCTAATCCCAGTTTCTTCAGGCGATAGGCGGTGGACACCCTGGACTGGTCTGTCGCAGGACACACAGCTCCCAATCAACCTCTGTATGTTTTTGGACTGTGGGATGAAAACATAAGTGCCAGGAGTAAACCCCCGGCAAAAGGGGAGATCAAACAAGAACACAAGTTGGCTCCCTCCCGACCTGGAAGCAAACCGGCAAAATCCTGGCGCTGAGGTGATCCACTGACCAATGCGCCACCGTGTGCGTTAGATAGTTCTATTACATGAAAATCAATAAAAATAAAAACCAATACTTTTTTGGACGATATTTAACATCACCTTACTATTTTGTGTTTACAATAAACATTCAAACATTCATTTTTGTGTTGCGATTACATTTCCAGCCACTAGTGGCAGCAGTCATTACATCGTCCACAGCTTAAGGATCAATTAAATCCAACGAGATCGGATTCTCCAACACCAGAGTCAAGCACTCCAACAATAATACAAATATATCCTTGTTCCTACATTATAATAACATATCGCTACGTATCCTGATCTGTACGGTGTCGCCAGATTCATGCCATTACACACTGCTCGTCATGACTGTTGAAAACCAGTCATTATTGAAAATGGTCATTTGAAAATGTGAGGTAGTGTTGCTTTTATAGCTGTGGTTGACTTCATAATAATACTGCTTTTCTTATCTGCTGTCTGCCAACACAACTTGAGGTTGTGTACTATTTGCTCTGGAGAACGGTACCTGGCCAAGAGAAGTGAGGCCCTGTGGTCGGACACGTGTGCTCTATAAATACAGAGCTGGAAAAGAAGCGTCCCACTGCTGCTCGGCGCCTCCGGCTGCAGACATAAAGCCAGAGTCAGATCAGCCATGACAGAGCTGTAAGAGAGCTGCTCTGCATTCACTTACGTGCAGGCTGGGGACTCACGCTTTTGTTGCTGCAGAACTGCTCACTATAGGAGAAAGAGATTACTGGGCGCTGAGTCGTGAGAATCTTTACACGGGGTCAAGGCTGAAGTGTGCAAATCTCAGCTTCTGCAATAATAGTCGCTTCACAAGACTGAAAAGGGAGTAATTATTAGAATTTCTTTGAAGCAGCTCGAGGTAGTTTTGGGTACCTTAACATTTTTGTACTAAAATAACTTGTGATGACACATCAACTTAAAACTAGTTGAAGGACTTGAATACCGTGACTTGAGGTGTTTTGTGTGGTTTTTATTTTCACTGTAAAAGTTATTGGGGATGAAGCGCAAATGTTGCTTCACAGGACAGGGTCAAGTAGGCGTGTGAGAAAATATTGATATATCTATATATCGCAATCCTTTCTTCATGATACTGTATTAGTATTTAAAAGCACTGTAAAACTGTACTTTTTAAATAATTTATTTAAGATTTATATTTCCATAGAGTGGGTATACAATATGATCATTTAATTAATTTATTATTATTATTTAAACAAAAAGCTGCTAGATGGCAGCAGTCTTTAAGTCCTCCACTATACAAGGAACTATGAAATGACTGAGGACAAGAGGATACAGTCGACTCCAGCAGCTTTCAAGCTGATATTTGGACATTATTTTGTTTCAAAACAAATGAAAGCAGTTACGACTTCATCAAGAGTCATGTGGTCTGTAAATTCTACAACACCAGAGTCAAGTACTCAACAATACTACAAATATACAGAAGATACTTGCCAATACAAGTTCCTAGTGTCAAGTGTTTTTAGGGGAATAAACATTAATGAATTTTTTTTATGTTCAAACCCGTTGTTATTTTTATTTAATGGTCTTGAGTATAGGGAGGCACAAAAATTAAAACGCATGGTCAAAACTGAAAATCAGGTGTGTGTGAAAACACTATATGATCTATTTATAGAAATTATTGGTACCTTTCAATTCATGGCTATTACTGTGGACTTACCTAACAAAAATCAAGGCAAGGAAATGGCTTCAAATACTTCAAAGCTTAATTTAATTACAAGTTTATAAAATTATTTATTGGGCACTGACATTTATACAATGTGCAATATGAAATACAAAAGCAAATTTTAACAAAATGTTTTGTTTTCAAGCTAAACCACACTAATGCCTAATGGTCCAATAAGTTTATATTAACGTTTATTCGTGTTGCAATACTACAAAAAAAAGTACAACTGCTGAAAGATAAGCTGAGCAGTTGAGTTTGTCTTTAACCCCACATATGAGAAAGTCCTGAGGGACTTACTTATGAAAGGGACAGAGAATGAACTGATTTGACATATTTAAAAATAAATTCGTTTTTTTGTTTGTTTTTTAATGCAAAAATGGGAATACCAAATCCACTTTTGTGTCATTATCATTATCTGTGGCAGAACATTCAGTACATCATGAGTAGATCGGAGACAGAGTTGAGGAGGCCAGACCTTGATGATTTGGACACATGCAGGAGAAAAACATAAAGAAGACGAGGAAGACAACTAATGAGGTTCATTGATATATTAAAGGAAATGACTGAACTAACAAGGGTTTTGGCCTTTGGCAGGAAGTTCTGATAAAAAAGTAGAAGGGTTATTTTCTCACCTGACCAGATGTGTGTCTCCAGACAGCTTTTCACATCCAATTACAAGACATTGAATGGAACGCTGTCACAAAGTCTGTTCAGTGACACACACACAGACACACACACACACACACACACACACACACACACACACACACACACACACACTGGAGGCGGCCTTTTGTTAATGCAAGGAGAATTCAAAGAGAGGACATCAATCTTGTCATCAGAAATCAACACGCTTGTTTGTCTGTGTCTCTCTGCGTGCCGGCCATCTTAAACTTGTGTGTGTGTGTGTGTTCAGAAATGAGATTCACCTTTTGGTCAGAGCGAGGTTTTAGTGGACTGTGGGTCGATAGATCAATGTTGAGTGGAAGGCACACACTCAGCAGAGCCAGAATAGCTCGGGAAAGGCCACGGCAATCAGTCTTGGCCAAAGCTTGTCCCCTAATCATCCAGTCGTGATTCCTGCTACTGAGCGGTGAGGCTATTTTTACGAGCCCCCAAAGAAGTCAATCGCAGATACGGATAATTGAATATGATGATGGATTTACCTGCACTTCCATTGTTTGTCGTGTACAGTGGACGTTTAGGCTAGAATCAGGCATGAGGGATACATTTCTCAGCCGTGGCAAGACCGGAATTATTATAGTTATGGTTAAGAAAAGCTGCAACTCAACTTAATGTAAAATGTGTAAATGAATATTTATTAATTGTAAAGTGTTACTGTACCATGGATTATCTTGGTTTAGATTCATTGTTATTGGTTGTAAGATATCAAAGAAAAGAAAATTTAAAACAAAAACCACACCCTGTTCTGTTAAGAACTCGTCTCTTATTTATTTAACACTGGAATATAATTAAAGAGAATCCTTGTATATGCATATGTGTTAAACCCGGCTGGAAATATTGTGTTTAATGTAGTACATTTCAAGGTGTGTACATGGCTTGTGTACATGGCTTCTAGTCTTTCTGCTTCCAGAAACACAAATTTTCTTTCCAATTAATGTAGTTTAAGTTCAAGTGAGACCACATTAATTCATGCACAATTCACATTTAATTTCTCTGATGAGAGGAACAAAAGAAAAAGAAGAAGCTTTTCAAATAGTCCTTTCACATATAATTTCAAAAAGCTGAACTGAAAAAACAGGAATTCAAATTCAATATTAAATCAAGCTTTACATGGTTTCTTATATTTAATTTTGTTTAATTTGTGTGAAGTTATATTTGTTATTTAAATGGAATCAAAAATTGATCCGCTCCTTTTTTAATAGTTGAATCCTGAAGAAATGATGTTAATACAGGGGAAGAAAAGATCCCTTAAGAAGTTATTTGTTATAGTTTTATTATCCAGCTATAATAAAAAGAAAACAATTTTATGTAGAGATGAGATACTGCAGATTATGTTTAGAATTGTCCATTTCTTGGTCAATTTAAGCACAAAGAGACCAAATGTATCATTGTTGTGGTCATAGAGGTTCAGTTTATTGAATGTAAACCTGGTTACTGTGCAACATAAAGTGATTTCTTGGTCAGGTGCAGGCTCGTGCGTGTTGACTGACGGCGGCGGTGCGTCATTGATGGGATTCGCTAGAATGCCAAATGAATGGCAAAGATTAAGGAGCATCTTTTGTGCCATACGGAGAAAATTCATCATCTCTCCTTCCCACTCAGTGAGTCGCACACATGTGTAATCCACCTCTGCTTTTGAAATGAGATTAGGCGAGAGCAACCCTCCAGAATACGCGGAGTTGTGTTTCATAGAATTCCCTCAATCAATTCACTTTTTTTGAAACCACCAGTTAAAACCACAGAGATGATGCTGGCAAATAAAGCACGAGCTAGCTCACAGAAATGTGTACCGACTCTCTGGGATGTGGTCATAATCGGGGGCGCGAAAAATGCTTAGCAACAATCCTCAGATAGAGACTTAAATGTAAGTAAGTAAGTATTTTTTATTTATATAGCGCTTTTCCAGACCAGGGTCATAAAGCGCTCAAACAATAAAAACAATACTCAATAAAGTATATACTTTAAAGATCAAGATAAAACTGATAACACAACAGGAGTTCCAGAAAATCAAGGAAAAGCCTGAACAAATAGAAACTTCTTAAGATGTTTCTTAAAGGAGTCAGTAGATCCATCAAGTGCAAAGAGAGAGGAAGATCTTAACACTTAACATTGGTCAATGAAGTCAAACTGTGTTTTCTGTAGCTTAATGCTTAGCAACCATACACTTTTTTTCTACTTAGCTTCCCTTCAGATGTAGCAGCTACAAAGCTATGGAAGTAGCACTCCTTCAGAAGCAGCACCGACAGAAATCAAATAAATAAATGTTAAAGTCAAGCAGGCAGATGTCCAACAGCAACAGAGTTAGTTTAAGATCTTCTTGGCACCCTCTCCTCCTCTCTCTTAGTGCCAGTGAGCAATGTGAGATTACTAGTCTTTTACAGTAATCTCTTTTATCTCCCCCATGTTTCCTCTGCTCCAAGCACGTCTAATGTGATTCCAATACTGATAATACCGACTGTCCTCGGGCTGGTTCTCACAAACTGTTGGTGCCGTTTAATGCTTTTAACTCTGATGAAATGATTTAACTCTTGTTTAGGAACCAGACGTCAGACTCAGAGCTTTGATTTATGATGAAAATGAACTGCTGACCTGAATGAAATGATGCAGATCTCTTTTGAATAAGGGGAAATTGAATGTTGTCATCCCTCTGTGGAAGTTGACGACGATTTTTGGTAGATAAACCTTCTGTCTGTGGGGCACAAATCAAATAATTCCTGAATTCATCTAAAAACAATGTTACCATGTACATATAAGGGGTGTAAGAAAATATGTATACACGATATTATTGATTTCTTATTTACAATTAGCATGCAAATATTCACAGCATTTGGTCATTTTTGTGTTGCAATTAAACCGCTGTCTGCTAGATGGCAGCAGTCATTATATCCTCGGGAGCTAAAGGAACTATGAAATCCCTCGAGATCCCATCAATGACTGAGGATGAGAGGATACAGTCGACTCCAGTAGCTTTCAAAGCTGATGTTTGGACATATTTTGGTTTTAAAACTTTCAATTTTTTTTTTAAGTAGTTACAACTTTGTTAAGAGTCATGTGGTCTGTAAATTCTGCAACACCAGAGTCAAGTACTTGGACAATACTACAAATATATCATTGTTACTACGGTATCAGAATATATTGTAACATATAGTATTGTTGCCCCTGTATCGTGATACATAGGATTCTGGCATACGAATTGCCAGATACCCATAGTATCAATATTTTTGTGGTGCTGTGAGCCTGTTTATATCACATATTATATGGGTTATATGTTCTTCGGGAAATCATGAGCAACCCTTATTTTAAATTCAAAGCACCCACCCACCCTTCATAATGTACCCCCCTCAAAAATAAAACGGAGAAGGGCGTGGTCAGAGCAGATAGAGTTTGATTGACATATTGCTATCAAACACTTAAACAGTGTTTTGACACTACTGTACGTTCCATGAGAGATTCAACTCGCTAACTAAATATTGCATATACGTTGCTTTCACTCTCAACAACCCTCTCTGTAACGTCCCGAACAGCTTCCATAATGCTTTGCCTCCCAGCCGACCAATCACAGCCGTCAATCACTTTTGACATAGCAACATAGTAGTATTTAAATACAGTATTGTAGCGACAAATTGGTCGTCTCTAATAGAGCCGTGTGTAGAAAGGCATCATGGGAGTTTACTGTTCTGTTGGCACCATACGTAAGGTGGGTGTGATAATAAGTGCCTCATACTTAGTTCTATGGTTGTGTGCAGCTTGCTACAATATATTTAAATATGTTGTAATGTGTCCTAGTCTAAGGGAAAGTGAGTACGAAGAGTCTTTATCTCAAAGTGTATCTGTTGAGATGGTCTTGGTGTGTTTGTTCGGTTTGTCAGCGACTGAGGCCAGCTGTGCAGAACAGTTCATTTGTTGTGCGTGTCTCTCTTCATACACGATTCATATAAGTAATTGCCCGGCAGATCTATGCAGACTAAAACTAACGACATGTGTGTTTGTTATTCTGCCCTCTAGTATGTTGTTACCATCTGGAAATGTCTCAATAACAATCTAGTTAAACATGCCCCCCCCCCCCGTCTGCTCCTCTCCCAGTTCTTCATGGTGTCTTGCCACGCGTTAAACCTCTAATAGCGCTGTTTTGCTCAGTGATTTTCATTTATGTCTATTCTGCTCCGCTTCTCTTTGAAGTGGCTCCAGATATGGAGGGGAAATTGTGTTGTGTTCTGAAGGCGTTGGCTCTTTAATATATATTCAGGATGGCTGTATTTCCATGTTTTGGCCCCGAGGAGACAGAAGCTGAACCCATGGTGTTTCCTTTGAAAAACCATCTCATTGCATAATTCATTTTATTTGCTTTTTTTTTATTTACACAAGTTTGGAACTGAGTGATTATGAATGGTGAACGGGAAGCTTGGATAGTTTTACAAGGATAATGAACTGTTAAATGTAAGAGGGAGGATGTCGATGTAATGGAACCTCGGAGGCAGTGTTGTACTTACCAGACGCAAAATGTCTGGACCTCGTCCACAGACCACGGAAACACTTTTTGGACCAACATATCGCACTCCTGCTTGCAGTGTTTGAAATCTCCTTATGACTCTTTGGTAATGTTCTCTGACCAATCAGTGGCCAGCATTCGGTCGACGTCAGCTTTTTAGTACTGGCTCGGCTCGCTTGGAGTGGAGCGGGTACAGAAAATAGTGCCTGCTTCGTTGTACTGGTCTGGTGGAAACACAACCAAAAGCAGGTAGAGTCTAGTTGTGTAAGGTAGGGCTCATGGAAAAGGTTTAACATTTTCTTAAATCATAGTTTTAACCGTCTTCCCATATTGACATTCCTTTAAGATGCAAGTAAGCTAAAGCCCAACCGTACCCTTTAGCTCAGCTTGTCCAGGCGTGACTGAAATAATCAGCAGAGATGTGAAAAAAATGTGTAAAAAATGTTAAGCAATGCACTCTTGTTTCCCCCCTTCTTACACTAGATTATATGAGTGTGGAGTAAAAATGTTATTGTGCAAATGTTTGGTTCAATGTAGGTGATATCTAATGGATTCTTTAATGCCCCTTAGACTAAACATTGAACTGAACTTTATTCTATGAAGCAAGGTGTCAAATGTACCTGCCAAGTCATTTTTAATGGGCGGCTGGATAATCGAAGTAGATTGATTTTCTTGTTGATATCGTGACCCATAGATGTCGATATAACATAAGATAACATAAGATTTTGAACTTGATTCTTTCCTACTTCCTGCCTGGTGCTGTCTATGACATGTGGACATCGTTAACATTAAATAACAGATTTCATTTTTGAAGTGTATAATAAATCATTAGAATCCATTCTGTAGGTCTAGAATAGCCTATGGTTGACAATATGGAGCTACTTTCGTTTGTCTTTGGTAGTGAAGGAGCATGTGTTTGCTCACCATTAGTTTGAAGCGAGGGCAGAACAATAGAAGAGGTTCTGTGCAGCGTCACAACATTCTTAGGTTACAAGGGTGTACATCGTGACACAAGCTCTAAGATTCTTGAATTGAAAAATAAATAAATTAGGAATCTTTTGTGATTAGCGTTCGCTGAAATCTAAATCCGATGTAATGATGTCAAGTCCAAGAGGAGCCTCTCGCACGAAGCATCCAGATCTTCTTTTAAGTCTTCATTTCATTTTTCTTCTCATTATTAATTCATCTTTCATTTAATTTGCGTTCCATTTTTCATCATCTATTTTCTTTCCTGCCCGCCACTACCTCTACACATGGAATGAAAATAGCACTTCAGTAGTTTTTTTCTTTCTGCCCCTAGGCTTTTTCTCTCTCTCTCTCTACCTTCTTTTTCCACTTTATTCTATCCTTCCATCTCGTTTTCTTTAAAGGCTTTCCTCTTGCTTCTTCTCGCAATTTTTTTCTTCACATTTGCTTTTTATTTATGTATTTCTGTTGCGCACAAACCAAATGTCATTTCCCGGAGTGTACACAGCACTTACTCACACCAAATAGCATGTCACACCTGCCCATTAGAGCGCCACCACCCATCCCAGACATGGAATTACGGTGGAGTGATCGAACCCGTAAACAGGGAGAAAGTACTGTAGGCGCAGGTATGCTCGCCTTGTTTGCTGTTTTTTTCCTTTTTTTTGTCATTTTAACAATTGTGCAAAGGTCAGTTTTCACAGGCGTCTGCTTGAGATAAAAACACTGTGCCGCCTCCTCTCATTGTACCTTCTCATCAGGGGACGCTGAAGATCCTTTTCCCGTTTCTCTGAGCCCTGGTTGGGATTCGCTGTCTTACCCTCTCATGCATTTACAGCTCAGAGCTCGACACTCCCCTCCTGAGGTTTTCATAAAACCACGGCGTAGCGCGCTGTGATACAGTGTTTGCGTACAGGGTGAAGTAAAGTTTGACGGATGATGTGTGACAAGTGTGTGGAGTCAGCCCTTTGGTGGAAACCTGCTGGGGCTAGAAGATGCCCTTGTCCTTTCATATTTTACAGCATTTTTTTTTTTTCCCGTCCTCGCCGGGGCGACCACACAGTAGCGGCGGACTCGCCGTGATCGATAGCCGGTGTGACTTTGAAAGTAGATAAATGCCAGGCCGTCGTACTTTGTGACGCTGACAAATAGGGTGAAAAGTTGATTGAATTGAAAGTTAATATCTCCAGTCACTTATCCTGAGTGCTTCAGTGTTTGTCAGAGAAGGAGTTCAGACACTCTCTTTTTTGGAGGTTGTTTTACGAAAGTGTTTCTTTATCACCAACCGAGAGATGCTAAGGTGAGCTAGAGATGCTTTGCTGTGTGGAAGTAGTCCTTTGGAATAAATACAGGGCTTGATTTTATATGGAAAGTGTGTAGTGGTATGAATCTGGCGATATGATACGTATAACGATAAAATGGTGACACTAAAGGAAAAAGTATATATTTGTAGTATTGTCCGAATAGTTCACTCTGGTGTTGCAGAATTTACAGACCACATGACTCTTGTTGAAGTCTTAACTGCTTTTTTTTTGTTTTGAAACCTAAATATGTCCAAACATCAGCTTTAAAAGCTGCTGGAGTCGACTGTATCCCCTTGTTCTCAGTCATCACCGGGATCAAACTGGATTTAGGTGTTTCTTTACTTGTGACATAAGACATGATCTAGCGGCCGGAGGTTTATTTGCAACATGAAAATAAAGAAGTGCTGTGAATATTTGAATGTTAATTGTAAATATAAAATTGGTTTTCTTTGAATATTGACGCAGTATTTTGAGAGGAGGAGGAAGGGGCGTAATATGTGGGTGTCTCGAAATTTTTTACACCCCTAGTTTAAGCTAAGATACAGATATTATTGATGCAACCTATGTGTCGCATCGAAATACATATATGTATATTTTTCAAATGCAGGGCGTTACAGTGAAACAACTGAAATGATAGCAAATGTTTATGTCTTGATTTAAGTAAAAATGTACTCATGTTACCCAAACACCGAACTATAGATTTACCTGTCGAGTGCAGAAAAGTCTCTGATTGTAATTTATGGTTTTATACTTAAAAATTCTGCCAATCGCCTAAGAAACATTTTCTCTTAAGTTTCCAAAAACAAGAAAAAAAAGAAGAATGTTAGTCAAATGTAATTTCATCAGACAGTCGTTCCTCAAAACGAGACTTAAATACTTGCTTAGATGTTCAGTTGCTGCTGTGTGCGACTCTGTGTTCTGTCGTCAGTCCGCTGACCTGCAGGCTGCGGAGGCCTCTCACACCTGAAGTACAGCCAAGAATCTGTCCGGCCACCCAGCGTCAACTATGTGTTTACAGCAAAAGCCAGCCTTACACTGAGCATGCTCAGATCGGTGAGACCCATGTTTTTCCACCTATAGGTGAGATCGGAACGATAAAGATTCTCTTCAGCTCTTGAGCAAGCCAGCAAATCTCTCATGTTAAAACATTTATAGACTTTATTACGTGTCGTTGGTTCACTGTAATGTGTCAAAAGTAGGTCACATGACGGCGGCGAATATTTCGAAACACAGGTGTCGAACCACTGCATGTTTGTCAGGTCAGAGGAGAGCGAGGAGAGGGAGGAGAGGGAGGAGAGGGAGGAGAGGTGAACTGTACTTTACCCTCGCTTGCCGCCGACATGCTGACTTCCATTTTTGTTTTTTTCCCCCCTCTCATCTCGGTCGCGTGGGTCAGTGGGGATTTAGTGGGGCTGTCATTCTATGCTCCAAATAACCTCATCGACATCTGAATTGGACGTGGATCACAGTAATTATCCTGCCTCCGCGCTTCCTGGCTCGCATTCACATCACAGCAGTCGCATCTCCGGGCCCGGGTGCAGGCAGAGGAATTCTCAAAAACATCCAGCTCAATTATACCATCATCCATATCCGTGTTAGATAAGCCGCGACACAAAACATGTGCAACCATCACATGCGGCTGAGATGTGTTCCGGTGCATATGGGAGCTCCAGAATAGCAGCGTGAATAAAGCAGCTTATTGTGCTGTTTCTCCACGTATGGACACAGAAATGTCGTGGGAGCATGTGAGGTATGCTGCACGGCGGGGAATCACTCCACGACTATGTTTGCTTATCCTTCTAGGAATCTCCGGGACGACGCTGCAGCGCCTACAAGGTGCTGGTGAAATGTTGGGATCATGTCAGACATTTATATAAACGCTCTTCCTCATCATCTTCACTACACAATCGTTGGATTTTTCTCCTCGGCGGATAGTGTCGCCACTAGCACTAATGTTGCGTCAAATCATTTGAGCTCCTCAGACAAAAAAGAAATGGTCTTTAAGGTTGAACTGTGTGAAAAATCCTGTTGACAGTTTGTAATCAAACAATTTGTCCGCCCGCTCAGCTAAGCTCTGGTGACCCTGAGAGACAGAGTCCCAGAAAAACACATCAAAGCTCAAATTGAAACTGCTGTGTCGACCCACTTCTGATTAGAAAATAAGTCTCTGCTGTCAACGTTTAACGTTGGGACAGTGGTGAGAAATATATAAGACGTGTAATATGTCATTTTACACATTATTTATTCTGTGTTTAAAAGATAATGCGATTAATCTTACTCTAAAAATAGACCCACGATCCTATTCTAACCTAAACAAGAAGAAGCTGTGTCACCTGCAGTAAAATACAATACTCTGCAGAGAGAATTCTGACCCGCTCAAGTAGAAGAACTCACATTTCTCCGATCCTTAAAACTCTTCACTGGCTGCCAGTTTCTTTCAGGATCCATTTTAAAATTCTGGTTCTTACTTTCAGATCTATTCATGGTCAGACTCCTCCTTCCATCAGTGATCTGATCCAGCCTTACACCCCAGCTCGGGCTCTGAGGTCTGTGGATCAGAATCTACTGATGGTTCCTGAACACGGTTCAGGACCAGAGGAGAGAAATCCTTCCAGGCTGTTGCTCCACGATCTTCCTCTCTCTTTGTGTTTGATGATCTACTGACTCCTTTAAGAAACATCTTAAGACATTTTTATTAGTGCTTTTTCCAGATTTTCTTGGGGCTGCTGTGTTTGTCTTATGTTGTCTTGACCTTTTAAAGTACTGTATATATTTGAAGTGTTGATTGTTAAAGCGCTTTGTGACCTTAGTCTGAGAAAAGCGATTTACAAATAATTACTTACTTATGATTGCAGAGACAGATACACATCACTCCACACTGATTCTACTATCACTTATGAAATCCAAAATCCGATGGGTGATCAGTTGCTCTTGAGGAAGTTGTCGAAACAAAAGCGACAAAGGCGCAAGTGTTTGTTCGTGACCACTTCCTGATATTTAAGATGCAGTCAACAATGACACCTGTGTGTGCGTCAAAACAAAAACACACTGTCGTGACTAACCCTGTAACATCTGATAATAGAACCTGTTCAACCTTTGTCACTCTTGGATGACTTACAACATCATGTAAAATGACCTGAGTCTCGCAGTATTTCCTCCTGATGAGGCGTGATGCTCGTGCCCCTGAGGCGAGGAGATCCATAGAAAGATACAATCTAGTGACAGCTCGCAGCCTCAACATGGACACGGAGGCAGGAGAGCGAGAGAAAACATGTGAAAACTGGGTCATTGTGACATTCTGAATGTCTACATCGGAAACTCTGAAACATGAAAACTGGCGTCCGAGGTTCTAGCGAGAGACAGAGGGATGAGGGAAAAGAAGAAAGGAATTTCATCTGATGATTCAGGCTCTATATTAGGTTAGCTAATGACGGTGCTTGTCAGACACAGCTGTGGAGGGAGAACGAGCCAGTCGAGTGCAGAAGAGGAAGAAAAAAAAAGAAAAAGTCTGGAGTTTCTCACGAGGGAAGTGGAGGTGAGATGGAGGATTTCACAGCGATAAACAGAGAAATGAATCCAGAGGGAGAATTCGGAGAAAGTTGCCAAGATAGTTTTCCATTCTTCTCATCCTCTCGGAGGCAGAAATAAAAAAGGAGAGGCCCCAAACACTCACTGGAAACTATTTTCTGTTATCAATTAAAGAAAAGCTGGCTCACATAGAAGGAGAAATATCTCAGAGTCTTCTATTCACCTTTTAGGTTTGGGATTTTTTTCACCTCGGCAGTCCTGCCCTGGTCCGGCCCATGTTCAATCAGCTCTGACATTTAAGCTGTTAAAAGCTACTTTTGGCTTCCATGCCAGCTTTAAGGCAGAAATGTGTGTTGGAAGCAATTTTTTTTGGAAAGGATCAGAGCAGGAGAGGAATTTGTTCCCACCGACAACAGTGGAGGAAGTTTGTGACTCGGCAGAACATGATTAGAGAGGCTGCTTTCATAGATGGACGTCCTTGACACTCAAAGTGCTGCAGTAACAACTTTGATACTACCGGGCTGGAGCGGCTCCTTCTTTTAACGTCCCAGAGACTCCATCTGTGGTCCGGGTCAAACGTAGCCCTGAGGCTACAAACTTTTATAGATCAATCGTTAATCTTTAATAGTTGGATATTTCAAATAAAAGAGAGAATAAGGAATTTATTGAGGAAAAATGTTTTCGACTGAACTTTTATTTTTGTATCAAAGCATTGAAATACACAGTGTATTTTAAGCGATATATACCGAAAAGTTGCACTTAAACTCGTAAAATGTTCTTAAAAATCAACAGTTGCTTTTGCAATCTATTGCGCTTACTGTATTAGTTCCGATTGTACTGACCCCTAGACGGTATTATCTGGTACACAGCGCTCAAACATCTGTCACAAAGCTGCACCACAGGACTCTGTAGTATAACTCCAGGTAGCTCTGTAGTAAACTCTGCTAGGCTCCATTGTATTACCCTTCCAGGCTCTGTAGTATTACCCCGCCAGGCCCCATAGTATTCCTCTGCTAGGCTTTGTAGTATTACCCCGCCAGGCTCCCTAGTATTACCCTTCCAGGCTCTTTTGTAATACCCATAGGCCCCATAGTATTACTCCACCAGGCACAGTAGTATTACTTTGCCGGAGCCTTGCAAAGTACAATATGAATCTGGTTCTCTTTATATGGCAAAAATTACATATTAAAAAGTGTTCCAGGGAAAAAAGTAACCCTTCATTTAATGATCTAACATGGACAATTAACAATTGAAAGTTAACGATTACTTGAGGCAAAGACCGACTCAGTCTCAACAAGAAATGACCTTTCAGATCTCTGACATACAGTGACTGTTGTGTTGGAAACGAAAGGACAAAAAAACAGTTTGAATAAGGGTAAGAATACACTTAAAGTACAAGAACATTCAAAGGAAACGTTAAATTTGAATGTTATATAAAATCACTTTTTGGAGACAAGGGACAATAATTACTTAAGGACAAATGAGGAGAAAACGAAATAGTAAATAAGAATTGAAAATAAGATATAACAGATTTAAAACATTAAAGCTTGTGCTTCGGACCTCATGTTGACAACATAAATGCAAAGAAAGGGCCGCATAAGGCCCCCAGGCAACGCTTTGCCTATTTCTGATAAATATATATCATGCGCATTTAAATTGAATGACAAAATAAAACATTTGCTTCAATGTTTAGAGTTCTTGTGAGTTACCCTGGCTGACTGCAGGTTCACAGATGATTAACTGCTGATGTTTGTCTCTGCAGGCAGACCCGGGACCAGGAGACGCCTCCAGACTTCTTCTACTTCTCTGATTTTGAGCGGCACAATGCTGAGATTGCTGCTTTTCATCTGGACAGGTGAGCGGCGCTCGACGGGGGCTTCCTTTCTTTGTGTGGGTCGCTCGTAGTACAGTGGATCTGGATCGTAAGCCGGGTCACGTGCTCTGTGCTCTTAAATGATTTAGCTCAAGCCTTTTAAAAACCACTGTAAATATGTAGCACTGAGAAGACACTTTCTGGTTTGGATTTGTTTCACTGTCGCTTTCACCTGAAAACGCTTCCATCCAGTTAAAGAACAACGTGAAAGTCAAGATGTAAGAATAATCACGATATCTGAACTCATTTCAAATGTACAAACTAAAAAATAGATAAAACACTTTGAAATGACGACGAGACTCCATGAAAGCTGTATCTCTGACTTTCACATCTTTCTTCATCACTGTCTTCATGTTTTCTTTCCTTGTGACCAATCAAACCAATCGAACCCTCAACCCCCTGCACTCTGAAATCTACCTGTCTAACGAACTTGAAGACTGACCTCTTGAACCCTGGACTCGGAGCAATTTTTTGGTTTTTGAAATGGTCTTCAAGACCCTCATCATCTGCCCCTATGACTCAGTCTATGTTGTGTAACATTACGACCACCTGCCATATTGGTTTAGTCCTTTTTTCGCCATCATTTTCATTGGTACCAAGTGTAACAATGAACAAATACCTGCATTTGCATACTGTGTACTGACATATTTCTGTATCATTACTATTTATTTTCAAATAAAAAAATCCCTTTGAGCCAAATTTTGCCTTCCCAAATATGGCGATATTATATGTATCACGACAACGGGGCAACAGGATAATATATTGTAATATATTCCAATACTGTAGGAACAAGAATATATGTGTTATCGTCCGAGTACTCGACTCTGGTGTTGAAGAATTTACAGAAAGCAATACACTTTATTTTAATTAATAATATCTTATCGTATTTTTAGGCATCATTTACAACTTTACTGACCCCACTTTACGGAGCGAGAGTCTTCAGAAAGACTCATTATCGTCCTCTCCAAATTTCATGTAGCATTTAAAGTGGTACAACAGTTGATCTATTATTCCCCTGGAAACCAGCAGGTCTTTGCTCCTCCGTGATTGCTAATTTACCGCTCCTCGTATCAGTTCATTAACTAGCTGGAAAAGGAACCCGCGGAGCCGCTGAGGAGAAGGGCACTGCTGTCGCGCCTGTTTTCAGGGTTTGACTTCCGAGTAAATACTGTGTTTCGTTTGTCTTTGGCAGGAAAGTTTAGCAGAAAGTTCTGCTAATCAAGAGAGTTTTTACATAACGGCCTAATTATCGTGGCGGGATTACGCTTAATAAATGTCAAATAAATGAGCGGAGGAAGATGAAAGGAACGCTCATCACGTCTGCCGGATCAGATGAGATGATTGAATATTCAGAGTCGGGGGTGAAGTTGAGGTTGGGGTTAACCGTGAAGCTTTAAAGGTTTCATTCCAGTCAGAGGTGGAGAAGCAGCGAGCGCCTGCAGGATGAGGGAGCTGCACGGATCTGTGGCGGAGTGACTCACTGAAAGAGGCTTCCAACAGAATATCTCAGGCTTGTAATATTTGGGTTGGAAAGACCACAACAACAACACTTGTGCTGCAGAGAAATCCACCGACCACATGAGTTTGTGATCGGAGGAAGCCACAACGTCAGGTACAGATGTTGTGGTGGCACTTTAGCTCTCAGTGGTCAAACAAGACTTTCAGCACCAAATATACTCATTCATCCCAACAATAAATGGCCGTCCCAGGCATTTTTGGTTGCCAAAATATGGCGATATGATATGTATCACGATACACGAGCAGTACAATATATTGTAATATATTCCAATATTGTAAGAACAAGAATATATTTGTGATATTTTCCCGACTCTGGCGTTAAAACACAAAGAAAGACTCTTTTTTAAAACCAAAATATGTCTGAACATCAGCTTTAAAAGCTGCTGGGGTCGACCGTATCCTCTTATCCTCAGTCATCGCCTCCATCTCTTGGGATTTCATTGGGAGTCATTTCTAGCAGACAAAAGTTAAATTGCAACAAAAACATTCTGAATATTTACATGTTAATTGGATAATTTTAGAAAAAGTTTAATTATTTTATTTTAAACACACTTAAAAATATAAACATAAAATAAAGCAACTATGATTAAAAAAATCAAATATGATTTAAAAAATCATTATGAAAAAGGAATTTAATTTAATTAGTTAAAAATACAGTGCTGTTGAATATCAATATGGTGTTTTGAAAAGAAATGTTGTATTATATTATATATTAGCAACGTATCTTTACACCCCTAGTCGCAAGCAAAACCACACACAATGACGAAAAATGGGGGGGCAAACATTTTGCGCGTCAGTTGTGTGTTTGTACAAACTAATTAACACTTGTAGATTTACTTGAGGGGTACGTGTAAATAAACAAAAACATGTTGACTCCAAGAAGTTAGTGTTAACAGTTAAAGACCATGGTCACAAAGTGCTTTAACAATCAGAAATAATACACAGTTAAAACTATATAGTATAAAAGGCCAAAACACATAAGACGAGGAAGCAACCGAATGAAACTCTCTCGCCCTCACCTCTCTGCACATCAGATGGTGTTAGCGGCGTTTGGCCTCAAGTTCTTCCTGCTGAACTCTGAGGCCGGTGTCTGTGTGTGTGGAGCTCAGAGTCATGAGTCACCGAGAACGAATGTGCGCCCTCCTGCAGCGAGCCTCCAACCCAACAATGACTGCATCCTCCGCACTAACCAGGCTGCAAACACTCTCCGACTCCAGCGTCTTTACGAGGCTAGAACCTCGTTTTCTTTTTTCTTTTTCTGCGGCCGGGGTCTGGCGCAGAGCCCCCCTGCTGGGCGGATGAACAGAGAGGGAAAAAAATACTCTCTCATCAATTGAGTGTCAGGATCACTGTCTGTGTGTTATTATGGGCTGAGGGATTGTGCGGAGGCCGGTGTGTGTGCGACACAAGATGGAGCCGGGGTCACACACACACACAAACAAACACACACATGGAGAGGATCGCGAGTGTTGGATCTGCTTTTGCTTGAGGCGCAATGACACAGTTCAGCAGCGATTGCATTAGCAGCAGCAGCTTTCACCAGTCTGCAACACATCTGGTGCTCCACACACACACATTCACACACTCGTGACATATGTGTGGGTTAAAGGGAAGCGCAGGAAACCAAAGGCATGAAAGGCCCTGCGCCCGTTCTAAATATAAGTCAGGCAGGGTTAGCCAAAAGCAGTGTATTATATTTTCCTGTATTTTGTCTGTTCTAAATTAGAGCTGGCTGTAGAGCTGCTGGTGCTGCTGAGGCTGCCTCCCAGGGGGTCTACACACACACACACACTCTCACACACACTCACACATACACACACACTAGCTCTTTACAGCAAATACACAGAGACACACATGGGCGACAGAAATATGATATCACTAACTGTGTAATTGGTAGGGCTGTAAGAATATATCCATACGCTTGAATATCCCAAAAATGTATTTACAATACTGTATCAACTGGATTGTGTTTTTCTTTTCACTCATATTTTATTTATAAACCGTTTTTTTTACAGTTTACATTTCAATAAAGTTCATTTAAAATTAACATGAAAAACAATCATTTATTTTTGTGTTGCAATTGTACTTCCGACATTTAGCTGCAGTCGTCACGTTCTTCACAGCTAAAGGAACAATTGAATCCTGCATGATCCCGACAATGACTGAGGACCAGAGGATACAGTCGACTCAAGCAGATTTTAATTGAATGTGTTTGCACATATCTTGGTTTTAAAACGAATGAAAGGCGTTACAACAACACTACAAATATATCCTTGTTCCTACAGTATCACAATACATCGCATTATATCGTATTGTTGCTCCTGTATTGCGATACATATCGTATCGCTAGATTATAAAGATTAAACTGGTAATTGAATTAAAGGGAGCAAGAACCAAGAGACTAAATATGTACAAATATACACTATATTGTGACTTTAAAATGTCATGTGATATGAATCAGCTGAAAGTGTAACACACTATACATCTCTCTACACAACTGTGATGTAGACGACATGCTAAGCTAGTGGCTGCTGGACCGTGTGGTCAGTAGATGAAAACAAAAGCTGCTTCCGTCAAAAAGGTGTCAGAACACACCATGTGTTCGCTCTGCTGCACTGTTGAATGAGCCGAGGAGAAGCACGAGTCGGGGGATACAATATGTATCATGATACAGGGACAATGATACGATATATTGTGATACTGTAGTAACAACGATATATTTGTAGTATTGTCGAGTACTTGACTCTGGTGTTGTGGAATTTACAGACCAGATGACTCTTGATGTAGTCGTAACTGCTTTCATTTGTTTTAAAACCAGAATCAGATTTAGTGCCAGAGTCGCCTGTATCCTCTCGTCCTCAGTCATCACCAGGACTTCACTGTAACTTCTTATATAGGATATAGGGACTGCTGCCATCTAGCGGTCGCAAGTTTAATGCAACACAAAAATTAAGAAATAGAACTATGAAAATTTTAGATTTCTGTTGAATATTCATACAGTATTGTGAAATAAAAAGCGCAATATTTAAGTGTATCGATACCTAATGTATAGACAAACTTTTTTTGCCTACTTAACACGGACATTTCCTACCTTATATTCATCATGATCTTCCGTCTTTATGTTACCACCTCGTAACACATACGATATACTAAAATTGTTTCGACATTACAGTTGAAACAGTTTGAAACTGCTCTGATCTAAACCCAAGGGTTTTGTTGCTAGCTTAGCTGGCCATCTGTTTGAGGTTCAATTTAAAAACCCCATGTCACTTTGTGTATTTGTACATTTCTGATTAGACTACAATCAAAATAACAACACACAATAATGACCCACAACGTTAATTAAGTAAATTCTAATTAAAATTGAAATAGCAGCTTTTTGCTAGAATGACCGAGCACGGAATATTCTCTCTGGTTTGTAAAAAAAGAAACCTAAAACACAAGCTTTATTTTGCCAGGATAGTAAACACTAAGACACTGCATTTTCAATGTGTCTGATGTCAGGCAGGTGGTCATAATGTTTCTGTTGGAGGCAGCCTGACGACAATAGAGGAAGAGTGAGTGATGAAGGAGCACGGCAGTCGGGCCCTCAAGGCCAAGCGGTGTCACATCCTTGCGTCTGCTAGACAGGAGACTCGTCAGCATCCAGACTCACATCTTCACCTGCTTCCTGTCCTCCTTCTCTCCCTCCATCTTCTCTCTCAGGTGCCTGGAGCCCTGACCATCAGTGGGTTATTAGTATTAGGAAAACACACATTTTTGAGTCAACAGTACGTAATCAAAATGTGTACTTAAATTGTATTTCAAGTATTTAATACATACTCGACTTTAATTTAAAGATGCTGATGAGACGCACATTGAAGGCGGCGACTGACCCCTAGTGGAAAATTAATGTATTGACATGTACACGTTCACTCTATCGTCAGCCCCAGTGGCCTAATGGATAAGGCACTGGCCTCCTAAGCCAGGGATTGTGGGTTCGAGTCCCATCTGGGGTGGTTTCTTTTGGCATTTTCCGCACCAACACCTTTATTTTGTTTGTGCGCCGTTTAAATCCCTACTTTCTTCTCTATCATGATTTAATGTTTGACTTCTTTATGTGTCATATGCATTCCTTCTATATTCAGTTTTAACATTGAAACATATAATAATCATAATTTATTAAACTATTAGACTTGTTTTTCTATGCTATAATTTCAATTCATTTTTGATTATATTTCTTTCTTTCTTCGTAATAAATGTCTAGTTTCGATAGATTATTTTATTTTGAGCTAAAATTAGGTTTTTGTAACATTTTTTCTATTGTGTTGTTGTTAACAATTTTGATTATATTTGTACTAATTAATAAATATTTAGTGTCTACATCTAAATGTACAGTATATATTCCTCTCTTTTTTTTAGATTTAAAAATGTAATTATTTATTTAAAGTTCCTTTTATCCCACCAAAAATAAGTTGTTTTTAATTTTTATTAATTAAAACCATTTAGGTTATATTTTTTCTACTGTTCTAACTATTAAACAAGTTTGTTTTGAAACAACTTTTTCTCATTTTTGTTTCTTTACATTTTTTTAAATTTGTCAATACATTCTAGCACAATTTTTTATTGGATTTTAAAGCCTCCTTATTGAACAACTTTTTCTTGTCTTCTTGTGAAATAAAGAACATGTATAAATGAATATACATATAAATACAGTGATTTCAGCCAAATAAAGACTTTATTTTATTTTCCATCTTCTTCAGAATCCTGGACTTCCGTCGTGTCCCTCCTGTAGCTGGACGACTGGTCAACATGACCAAGGAGATCCGGGACGTGACGCGGGACAAGAAGCTGTGGAGGACGTTCTTCATTTCTCCAGGTAAACACCGACTGTTGCTGAACATCTTTAATCTGCTTCAAAGAGCCGAAGCTGGCGTGATGATGTTCTCTCAGGAGACCGAAGCTTCTGATGGAGAACAACAGTTAATTAGCGCCGCGATATTACCTTCACACGTTATTCATGAGGAGCGTCTCGTGGGAGCATCGGCGCTGGTGTCCCCGGGTCACACCTGGGCTTTATTTTCATCTGCGTCCACAGTCGTCTTTTGAATCTCTGTGCAAAGATTCGCTTCTAGTATAGCTGTACGTGAAGTTTATTTTATCATGTATACTTAGGTATAAGTACTTATTTTTGCTAAAGTATGTCAAAAGTAAATGTCAAGTAGTCTACTTCTATTTTAGTTTAAAGTATACTCATTGTACCATTGAATATGCATCTTTTTGCTAAGATATGTCAAAAATAAACTTCAGGTATACTACTTCAATTTTAGTATAAAATAAGTATTATGTAGTACACTTCAATGAACTTCTTTTTTAAGGGATGTCAAACATATACTTCAAGTATACTAATTCAATTGTAATATTAAATAAGTATACTGTAGTACACTTGAATATACTTGTTTTTGCCAAGGGATGTCAAAAGTAAACTTCAAGTATTCTAATTCAATTTGAGAAAAAAATAAGTATACTGTAGTACATTTGAATGTCCTTTTTTTAAGGGATGTCAAAAGTATACTTCAAATATTCTAATTCAATTTGAGTATGAAATAAATATGCTGTAGTACAATAGAATATATGTTTTTTAATGGATGTCAAAAGTAAACTTCAAGTATACTCCTTCAATTTAGGTATAAAATAAGTACACTCATAGTACACTTGAATATATATCATTTTAAGTGATGTCAAAAGTATACTTCAAGTATACAAGCTTTAATATAAGATAAGTACACTCATAGTAACGTTTGCTTCGATCTTCTTCCAGCCAACAACATCTGTTTCTACGGCGAGTGCTCGTACTACTGCTCCACAGAACACGCTCTCTGTGGGAAACCGGACCAGATCGAAGGATCTCTGGCAGCCTTCCTGCCGGACCTGGCTCTGGCCAAACGCAAGACCTGGAGAAACCCGTGGAGGAGGTCGTACCACAAAAGAAAGAAGGCAGAGTAAGAAGCATTGAGACTCTCCTTCAAACTCTTCAGGTCAACTCATGTGAAGTGACTTGTGTACAGGTGGGAGGTCGACCCGGACTACTGTGAAGAGGTGAAGCAAACGCCGCCGTACGACAGCGGGACACGACTGCTGGACATCATGGACATGACCGTCTTCGACTTCCTCATGGGTGAGTCATCTGTCAACACGGGTGCTCGTCGCACGGTGTCTCAACATTCCTCTCTTTCACCTCCAGGGAACATGGATCGTCACCACTATGAGACTTTTGAAAAGTTTGGCAATGAAACCTTCATCATCCACCTGGACAACGGCAGAGGGTACGTCAGGTCTGGGAGAGGAAAGCTTCCAATGAAGATTCAGAAGAAGAACTCAACTATCACAATATATAAAATAATAGAAACGTATTGTGTAGAAAGAATTTGGTTAGTTTCAATATCCAACAAACATGGAGAAAAAAACCTTGACCTGTGCTCATAATCTTACGTAACAGATGATAAAAATGTATATATACTTGTGTTTATATATATATATACTGTATATAATAATAATAATAATAATAATAATCTCTATTTATATAGCGCCAATATATATATATATATATTGTTATCATGCCTACCATAACCATCACTAACTCACTTACTTACTTACCTGTGCCAGACAGAAAAGTAGTGTTCCGCATCCGTGATCCTCAAGGGGGCAGCATAACGCTGTCATTAGATGAAGTTTTAGTTTAGTTTATTTATTTCAAAGGACAATGTGCAGTTACATTAAAAGACAGACAGTTTACATAATACATACACATACAAATAAAGTAAAAACACAATAATAAACAAAAAACATTATAACATTATTGCTTATATTCTTGGTCATTGTTGTTTGTCAGGCCTACGCCATTAAGCCACACACCCAAAATGAACCACATGTTTTTGCACCCACAGTGTAAACATTTCCTTAATTAACCTTCTTTCATCTATAAAATTGTATAACCTTTGTGGAAATGCCTTTTCATAGCAATGAGCTCAATTGAACAGCAGGTGGTAGTAGCGTTCCAGAAATAGCTCACACTGTAATAGCAGAAAATGAAAGTACTTTGGCTTTCTTGTCACTGAAATAACAAATACTTCAAAAGACAAGTGGATCCAGATCATAATACAAACAGCATCCACTATTAAACATGTTTCTTCTCCCTCATAAACATTTCCATTATTATAATTTTATTGTGACGTTTTCGTGTTGTTGTTTTCTTCAGCTTCGGCAAGCATTCCCATGATGAAAAGTCCATCCTGGTGCCTCTGATCCAGTGCTGCAGGTGAGTCACCTTAGACCTGAAGACCCAGACCTGCTGAGTGAAGGGACCACTCTTGTGTGCACAGGGTGAGGAAGTCCACGCACTTGCGTCTGCAGCTCTTGGCTAAAGAAGAGTACAAACTGTCCACTCTGATGTCAGAGTCGCTGGTCAGAGACCGACTCAGTCCCATCCTGATCCAGCCTCACCTGGAGGCCATGGACCGACGCCTGCGTCAGGTGAGACGCTTGCAGAATGAGAGTCAGTCAAAGAAACAACACATCAAACCGATAGTTTGATGTGGATCTTCATATGGAAGTATATGAATTATATCACAATACTGAATTGTTTAATTTATCATTTTCAAGAAAATAAATGCATTGAATGTTCTTTTTAAGAATTTAATTATATTTTTGAATTACTGAATTCAATAATGTCTCCTTGGAATGGTAGTTTTTTATTGAAAGGACTTTTTCTAAAACAAAATTCTTTGTAATTCTAGTAACTCAGAGAGAAAGCCAACAAGGCAACAAGATTAAACATATTGAATTTAGCCTGTATTTTATCTTATTTAAAAATGAATTCTTGTTTTGATTATTTTATGTATGTACTTTTTTTCCCATCTTGTTCCTCTCTTCAGACTTTCTTACAGATTGAATTAGAATTGTAGCACGATAATCGTGAGTTCAGTTGTTCAGAGCTCAGTCAACCTACTACTAACCTATATTTTATGTATATTATCATTAAATCGTTTTGTAAATACCTTTTCATTGCAATGAACTTTGATGATCATTCTAATTTTTAATTTAAAAAAAATAACTATGTGTAATAAAATATCATTCATTTTGAAAGTATTCATTTTATTATTATATAATTTAAAAAAAAAATCAACCATTCAATACACAAACTATTGAATTCCAATATTCAATAAAAACAAATGCAACCTTTCAAGATAATAATTATTGAATACATTTTTTTATCCAAAAAGAAATACATACTTGAATAAAATTAAATTATAAAAAGTCAAAAATGTTGAATTCAACCATTCAATATTAAACATGGCGCTGATAAACTTCCATAGCTTTAAATACTGACACTTTTAGATGACGAAAGATTGATGTAGTTACAAATATGTGCCACTAGAGGGAAGCAGAGATTCAGGTTTGTTCGTTCGTCATCAGCGTCTGTCAATCTGGTTAAAACAAAACTGTCAAGTGATATAAGTATCATTATATTCCTTTTTAGCTTCAAATAAAATTGTCGTTTTCCAGCTGCTAACATCTTCTCTGCCGACAGGTGCTGAACGTGCTGTCCGAGTGTGTGGAGAAGGAGGGCTACGGTTATGTGGTGGAGGACGACCTCAGCGGGCTCCGAGGGTCAGACCGCTCCATGAGGTAGCTGTCTGAGCGCTCATCGGGTCTGAACGGATCCTCACCAACTGGACTTCTCAGGGGGGGAGGCAGGTTGCACCAGACCACCAGGAGAACTTTTCCTAACATGAAGGATCCGGTACTGGATCAGTGACTAAACTGGACCTTTTCAATCAGCTGGACTTGTTTCAATATCCACCTGTAGGACAGAACCACCACTAGAACGACCCCACCACCACACGACCACAGAGATCTGTGCTTTCAGGACCCTTGTCGTTTGAATTCAGTGAATTCTGAAGGGACACGTCACGGCACCGACCCCCGCCTCACGAGCTGAACTGCGTGTTTCTACGTGTCGTCGTAGTGTTTTACTGGAGAAGAGGATGTGACGTCTCGGTGTTCTGCTTCATGTTTCTGCTCAGATGTCTTTATTTTCTCCCCCGGCGTGGACATATTGGAGCTGGAGTGCAGGCCAACTCCTGGAGCTTTATTTTGCCTTTTTTTTTGTATCCAAAAGTGTCATTTCGAGATTATTTATTAAAGATAAAATTATTTATTGTTTCAAATGAAAAGTCTAAGATTGAGAAAAGCCACACAACACACTTAGTAACCTTCTCAACGTTGATTCATAATCTTCTTTTTCTCTTTAATTTCAGATACAATCGAGTTGCATTCACTTGAAAAAAATACTTGAAGCAACATGTGTCATTTTACATGTAGTGGCTTAACATTACAACTAATATTACAAGTAAAAAGTATAAAAACAAGTAATAAAGGGAAGTAATTTTATAAAACACAACATTTTTTTGGTGTTCACTTAAATATCTTTGAGGGACAATAAATACTCGCAAAAATGTGCTGAAACAAAAAATCTATAGTCATTGTTAAAGAATGGTATGGAATCATAGTTTTTGACCCCCCTTGTTTAAATGTGTTGAATATATAAATGCAAATTTCACAAAAATAATGAAAAATATATTGAATTTTTATATTTTTTTCTTTTATTGAATCAGAAAATGTTCCATAATAACTCACTAATGTTACAACCCATACATTATATCCCCTGGTCCTCGCCTTGATAGAGTCTCAGCAATTATTTTCTATTTATTATATAATTATATAAAAAAATGTAATATTTAATTTATTTTTTCAAGTAAATGCAACATCAGTAATTAAAATTAACATCCTTGATTAATTTAATTTTTACTGCTTAGTTCTCGTTCAATGCAAAACACATTTTGGTAGCATTAGCCAAATGTGACAAAGAAAGTTTGAAGGCGTCGTTTCTTTGTATCATATCGATGTTGTGGAGAGATTCTTCTTCAGGGTGTGTGTGTGTGTGTGTGTGTGTGTGTGTGTGTGTGTGTGTGTGTGTGTGTGTGTGTGTGTGTGTGTGTGTGTGTGTGTGTGTGTGTCGCGTCGCTCACGGATCGTGGCGTCTGATAGAAACTCTAGTGCCTGTGCAATGATAGAACTTTACTTGAATGTCTGATAGTGGAAACGGTTCCTGGGTATAGATAAGACAGAGGAAAACAACATGTTTTTAGGTTCGATGCTGCCATTTTTTTCTCGTGTGTGTGTCTGAGAGCGTGTGTGTGTGACTGTGTGTGTGAGAGTGAGAGTGTGTGCAGGTGACTCAAGTGCTTCAGGAGGTTTTTTTGTGTGTTTTAATGCGACCTTTTGTTTCTGTGGATTCTTTCTGATTCCTGCATCATGGTAAAGTGCAATAAAACTAAAAATGACCAGAAGGAGCTTCGGGAGCCACGTGTGCGTGTTCTTGTGTTTTATATGAATAAAGGAGACGTGTGTCTATGGCTGCACTTCCTCGTTGATTCTTTTTCAGAGATTAGTTCATGGTCTATGGAGTTTTGAAGGTGACATGACTGTCATTCTTGTTTACATATCAGTATCTCAAGAAAGTAGTATCTCAAGATATTCATATCTTGAAATATTGCTAACTAGAGATATTTGTATCTTGAGGTATTCATTTATTCTTATCCCGGGATAATTGTATCTCAAGATATTCCTATCCCGGGATATTCATATCTTGAGATATTTGTATCTGGAAATATTCGTATATGGAGGTATTCGTATCTCCGGGTACTTTTAACCCGGGAGATACTTATCTCTTCATATTCTTATCCTGAGATATTCGTATCTGGAGATTTATTTATCTCAAGATATTCATATCTGGTGATATTTGTATCTGGATTTACTTGATAGTAATATCTGTAGATTCAAGTATCACCAGATACGAACATCTTGAGATACAAATATTTCGAGATATTCGTATCTCAAGATATTTGTATTTGGAGGTATCCTTCTCTCAAGATATTCGTATCCCAAGATATTCTTATATGGAGATATTTGTATCTGGAGGTATACTTATGAAAAGATATTCGTATTTTAACATTATATTATCCCTAAATATTCTTATCTCAAGATGTTCATATCTGGAGATATTTGTATATGGAGATATACTTTTCTCAAGACAATCATATCTGGAGATATTCATATCCCAAGATATTCATATCTGCCAGTATTCTTATCCTAAGATATACCTAGATCATTGTAATTCAAAATATTCTGGAGATATCAGTATCAGGAGATAAGAGTATCTAATGATCTGTGCATCCAATAAGTAATATTTCGAGATATTCGTATCTCAAGAAATGTATATCTGAACATATTCATATCTGGAGATATTTGTATATGGAGATATACTTATATATGTATATCTGGAGATATTCATATCTGGAAATATTCATATTTGGAGATATTATTATCCTATATACCTTGATCATTGTAATTAAAAACATTCTGGAGATATCCGTATCAGGAGATATAGTATCTAGTGATCATGCGCATCCACTTATTCAACCTTTTTGTTATTATTTTTTATCTCTTAAATCCAGCACGTTCTCCATACATTATTATTGTGTTGTTTGTTCACAGTTGTTTCTTGAAGTAGGAGACTGACAAATCAAATCCAATATGTCAGATTATTTTTTACGAAATTAGATCACCATGATCCCACTTATGATGCTAAAACACCAGACTGAGTATAGGCTACAATTTAATGTCCCTGATTAGATTAAAAATACCATAATCCTGGTCATAATGTTTCAGGTATTTATGTCCTTTCGTAGAATTCAAAAAACCCCACAAACAAGTCCAATAATGCATTGAAGACTCATCTAAAGAGAAGAGCTATAGGGTTTAATCGAGGGCCCGTGAAATGATATTCTACAGGCCTCTGCTGCTGACTGATAAAGAGGATTTTTACGACGTTAGATGGTTATAGAAAAAGGTTATTACATCAAATGTCATTATTTATATACCATTGGTTTTTAAGGAAAGATAGAACAAGAGGAGGGAAGACCTCCTTTTCTTGCTTAAATGTTCTGATAACCTGTTCCTCGTCACGGTGTGGCCCTCGGAAACACAGATGGTTTACAGCCATAGTGTAGGTTTAGTTCACACACACACACGCACACGCACACACACACACACACACACACACACACACACACACACACACACACACACACACACACACACACACACACACACGAGGAAGTATACACAGACAACCATCAGTGAGACACAGTGATCTGAGCGGCAGCAGTCTGGACAAACTGGTCATGGAAGCAAATGAGACGACTGATCTGATAACAACTTTGCCCTGTGTACAGCGCCTCCTGCTGCTCAGACAGTATATGAGTAAAACATGTGCAATAATGTTGAACTTTTGCACAACGTAATTCCATTTCAGTACCACATAAAGAGAGTCAATACAACAATATATGGCACAAATGTCACACAACTTGAAGAGAACTGAAAGCATGTAAAATAATATGAGGTAAAGGTATGAAAGCAGTACCACAATACTTTTTTTTTGGCATACAGAGTATAAATCTTTTTAAACATTTTAAATATTACAAATGCTACAATTTTCTTTAATTACCTGGGGTTTACTTCAAAATGAGAGAAGGGAACTCTTTATAGAGGAACCACATTATACTAAACTTGCTTACCTCTAGAGTTCCGTCATGTTTCTCTTGTATTCTTTATGCTTAAACCTCAATATGCTCAGAGAAAACCATCGAAGTTTTTGAGACTTCAAAATGGGCCTTGAGTTTGGAAAGGACAAGACAACTCTCTATTATTTTAACATACAGAGCCCGAGAGAGTGTCATGTGACCACCAAACTGGTTTACTGCAGTGGGTCAGCTGGTACAGTTACACTGCTCTGACTTAGGGTGGCGCCAAAAACAATGTTTTCAAACTTACATATTGCTGCTTGTAGTTTAGTTTAATTGAGCTAATACTTTCCTATTTGCAGTGGTCCCTTGTTATCGTGGGGTAACATTTTGTAATAACCAAAGGTGCAAACACTCTCTACAAACCTTTCCAAAATTGTAATGAACATTTTCCAAATTCTTATCCCTTGTTACCTCAAGGTCAAGGTGACCCGAAGGCCTGAAAACAAATGTGTTTGTGGTATCCCTTTCGCTGTTTCTGGGTCAAGATGAATGATCTCCACCACTGAATATGTATTTCTGTAAGCCAGGGAGGTCGTTCACCTTGAACCAGAGACAACACAATGTTTAAACAGTTATTATTAAGAACCTACATACTCTGACTCTGATTGCATGACTTGAAGATGAAATGAAGACTGTTTGAAGCCTCATGAGCCTGGAAAACTACAATAAATGACTGTGTCCCAACCCTCGTCTGTAACGTTGTTTCCACAGAAAATCCTTTTCCTTCTTTATTTGATAAACCGGATTCCTGCTCTGATGTTCACTTTTATATTGTCTTTTTATTTGTTTAGATTATCTATTTATCTTAATATAATAATAATAATAATATTTGATTTTTAGCCAACTCAGCTGGACACATGAAATGACTTGGCGGGCAAGATCTGGCCCTCAGGCCATAAGTTTAATGTGATAAAGACCATATCAGTGCAACTTTAACTAATCTTACATATAGAACGATAGGTAAATAAACAGACGTTCTGCTAATGCCAGCTACTGGCTGGAGTCAACATTTATAATTGTAGAAAACATGCCTTGTATAAAACCGTGTCTCTAAACACTGACTTCAGTTCAAATCAGGGTTTTCGTCAGACTGACTAAACGATCCATAGACTGGACGTGAGTGAGTTTAAAACAAGTTGAAAAGTTCAATTAAGAGTCGTACATTCAAACCAGGAATCAAATCGGCTCTGCGGGTCAAACGAAGTGTCAAGCGGTGGCCACAGCGCCAGCGGGGCCACACACGGAGGCCTGCAGACCTCGGGGTGTTTTCCCGGCTGCTGCAGCCTCACGAGAGAATTAAGAATCTGTTGAGATCCTTCAGGATCCACGTCGTCCTGTTTTATAGACACGGAAACAATTTAGAGCCATTAAAGAGCATTTTAGATAGAATCTACTCAACTTCCTCTTGTTGACTAAACCTCTGCACACACACACACTCACACACACACACACTAACACGCAGATATACACACACACGCACGCATATACAAAACAAAGATGTAAAAGATGTTGTTTGTTGTTTGGCTTAAATGTTTTGTAGAGATCAAACTGTTAAATAACCAAAATAAAACATGGAGTCCCCCGGGAGAGCGGCGGACCACCCAGCAGGAGGTGGACCTGGTTCTGTCCGAGCTCACTGGTCACCATCAAGATTTGCAAGGCTACTGTCTGAACCGGACTGCTGACTTTCCCAGATGCTTTTTTCAGGTTTGAAATGTCATTTATGTCCAAATATTGTCTTTATTTAAGCGTCTGGCTGAGAAGAACAAGATATATATTTGAACTACGGTAAATGTAAAATATATTTAGGTTTAGTTTTTAGAATATACAGTATAAATCTTCCCAAACTATTTGTCTCTACTTGATCATTTCTAAATGCTCAATGTCACCAAAGTGGTTGTTATTTGTTGGAATTTTTTTTTTTTTTTAGAATTCAAGGGCCAAACAGAATCATCAATACATTGACCTAACAGGAAGTATGGGTCTGTAATATTGTCTCTTCATTCTTTGACGCTGAAATGATTTTAATTATCACTGTATTTTTTATTCTTCATTAAACAAATTTACTCCAGGTTTACTCGTATTGTTGCTTTATTTGATTACATTTTAACCCAAAACATGCAGGTTTATCATAAAATATATCCAAGGAAGAAACCTGAGGTTAGTTCATTGTTTAACTCTAACCCCAAAATCATTCTAAACTAATATACATATAAATAAACGAATGACAGTTTGTTACTGGAAACAAGAATCATAAAATATAAAAAATATATTAACAACTCCAGTGTTTTGCTATAAGAAATGTGTACACCATGATCCTTATTCTGTAGTCATCTTCCTATTCTTCTTTTATCCCCTAACTTCATTTCTAACTTACTTCTTTTCTTCCTTCCCTCAATACAAATCACCATATCATCAGCAAACATCATCGTTCATGAATGTCCTCCGTTAACTAGTCTCAAAGTCTGTCTGTCAACAAAGCATTAGTGTGTTATCTTTTCAAGATGTACCTCATGTTGATTGACTTGGATTTAACTGACATAATCAGTACGTTGTTAAGTACTGGACATTCAATAAAACTATTACGCTGCACAATTATTCCGCAACTACAAATATCATAAAAAGTAAGAAAACCCACACCAGCTCCTTTGCTGTCCCTGTAATTATTTTACAAAAGGAAAAACAAGTGTAGTGGAAAATCTGGTGATACATATCACGATACAGAGTCAACAATAAGATGTATCGTGATACTGTATTAGTACTTAGAACTTGACTGTTGCATTATGTACAGATGCTCTTGACGAAGTCGTAACTGCTTTAAAAGCTGCTGAAGTCGACTGTATCCTCTTGTCCTTAGTCACTGCCGGGATCTCTCAAGATTTTTATTGTTTTTATTGGTCCTTTAGCTGCGGATGATACAATGACTGATTTTCATGTTCATTATTTCATTTAAAACTTTATTGAAATATAAGCTATAAAATAAATATGATAAAAAATTAAATATGATAATTAATTAAAAAACATGTTGATATTGTAAATGTTCACATATCACAAGATATCACATTTTCTAATGTAAATATTGTATATAGAGTGTCATGTTTATTTTAGATTAAGTAAAATACTTCTCAAGAGCTAATCGTTGTCTGGGAAAATATAATCATAAAACTGTTTGAAAGTTAAAAGCTGTAAAGAAAGTAATAGTTTGTCTTTTATATTTCGGCTGATGGTTGCCAAGTGATCTCTTTGAAAGTTAAAAAAGATAAAAAACCAAGCTAGTGATTTAAATGTCAAACGTACCGGGTTGTGGTCCTCAGATGTGGTGGGACTGGGGGGAGGGAGAGGAGGATCTTCAGGCTCCGTCATCAGCAGACCTCAGAGTAGGAACAGCAGCTCGAACAGCAGCAGCAGCAGCACAGCGGGAGCTGCTGGACTTTGACCCGTCCGAGGTCCACCCTGGATGTGACCGGCGCCGCAGACATGTTCGACAACTCCCACTACCCCTTCAACTGCTTCAACTACGATGGAGACGGATACCCTTCCTGCAGCACAGACCAGGACAAGAAAATGTGTAGACCTGCGTACAGGTATCTGTTCTTCATTCACAAAAGTTGCTCTTTTCTACTCATTTGAAGCGTTTTATACTTTATTCACGTCAATTAACTCTTTCACTAGGTGTTTGTATTAATACACAATTTAATACAATTTATTTCCATTTATTCACAATTTACTATTGTTGTTCATTATATCTACAGTGTATCTGTTAAAAGGTTTGTTCTGTAAATATATTTAATTAAAAAATGTAATTGCAAAAGTGAAAAAATATACAAAAACAAACTTCATGTTGAATTTGGTTCACTAGGTATACATAACTTCCACATTTAAATCACCCTCCAAACATTTGAATTAAACTTTAAAATATAATGTTAGATTCTTTGACAGTAAAAAAGTGACTTTTTAAGCACAGAAAAGAAAAAAAAAAAAAATTAAACTTGGATTTTTTAAATTTCCTTTATAAATAACCAATTATTCTAAAATTAACTTAAATCCATATATTATATTCATCTAAAATAACTCAGTTTATTATTTTTTACATTAAGTCCTGAAAAATAGTAGTTGTAGTACCAAAATGTCAAGTAAATCATTTCCGCATTTATTTAATTTTTTGTTCCCGTTGGTGTCAGTTACATAGCTCTCATCGCCATGGCGATCCAGCAGAGTCCGGAGCAGCGGGTCACTCTCTCCGGCATCTACGAGTTCATCATGAAGAGATTCCCATATTATCGCTCCAACCAACGGGCCTGGCAGAACTCCATCCGACACAACCTGTCGCTCAACAGCTGCTTCATCAAGGTCAACACCGAGACAGAAAGATTCCGTCAAATCTCTCTGCGACTCAGTCTCTGAGTGTTTGTCTCACAGGTTCCGAGGACGGAGGGCAACGAGAAGGGAAAGGGGAACTTCTGGACTTTCGCCTCCGGATGCGAGTCCATGCTCGACCTCTTTGAAAACGGCAACTTTCGCCGTCGCCGGCGCCGGAGGAATATGAAAATGGGCTTCCGAGAATCGGCCGAACCGTCTTTCCATCAGGGCGAGACCCACGGTGGTCTTCACGGGGTCCGACACCCGGAACCGGAATCCGACCTCTCCCCCTGTGAAAGGTCACACCCGGACCCGCAACCCTCGCCCAACCACGTGCTACCGAACAAACCCGAGTCGGAGATCAAGTTCAGCATTGACTACATCCTATCCACTCCCGATCCGCCCCACTTTGGGTTCAGAACCACTCACGGGCCGGCACACATTCGACCCACCGCTCCGCCCGTACACCTCCTGGAGCCGCAGCACCTCAACCTGCACTTCTGGACTCTGTGAAACTGGGACGCAAACTGACTTCAGATCAGAACTAACGGAGGAGAATCAACAGGTAAAGTAAAGAAAATGGGAAAAACATCATCATGTGTTGACCTCAGCTGTGTCTCCTACTGTGTGTATAACTATAGTGTGTGTGTATCATCGTCTGTCAAACAAACACAAAGATCATCCAACTTTAACACGGATGGCGTTCAGAAGAAAAAAATGAACTTTAATCAGCAGATATACATCGATATTTGGGGATCAAAGCATTAGTTAATAATTTAACGTGTGTTTAGCTTATGATGATACAACACAGAGAAAAGTATAATAAGGAAGAACAGGTAGAATATCTCACAAATAAAATGTCTTTTCAAAGTCTGTTCTTTCTTTGTAGATTTAGTTAAAGGTTTCATATCTAAATCATGCAAATATGTCCAAATGTTTTCCCCAAAAAAGGACAATTTGAGTGAGGTGAAAATGTGACTTCTGGAAATCTTTTTTTGTTAAAAACATTGTTGTTTTTTTCACTTTACAAAAAAAATCCTAATATTTCATCAAGTTTCAAATTACAACCAAGTCATCTTAAAACACTTTACAGTTGAAGTCAGACTAAATGTAAGAAAAGATAAACAGCTTCTGGCCATCAACAATGTATGAACCTCAATGTGACACTTTTGTGTTTTTGTTTAACATTTTCTGGAAGTGGAAGTGAAACACAAACGTTATCTTATAACTGTCTCGTACATTAACTGTTTAATCTTTCTTTATATATTGTAAACACAACGTAAAGCTACTGCTGTTTATATTAATGTAGGTTTTTCTCAGTTTTTCTTTATGTCTTGTGTTAATTATTAAAAAAAAACAATTTGAACACGTTAGAAACTGCTATAAAACTAATAAAAACGTCATATTTTATCACTTTAAATACATATATTTTGATATAAATTAAATACATAACAAGTGGAGAACCTGTTACTTCCAACTCCTGTGATTAAAAATTCGAAGACACAAATTTTTTGGATCAGTTAAAAAAAGAAATCTTTGTGTTTAGAATGAAAGTATAAAGATAAAAGGGAATGAAGGCCACCTTCCAAAATAAAATAATTAAAAAAAACAACAAAAAGGAAAAAAAAAATGTAATCTGAATGTAACATGGATGTACTGGAATAAAAAGAAAGTCAAAAGTTTTGACTTTTAGCTTTAGTTTCAGTCAGTGGCTTAACAAGATGAATAAACCGATTATAAATTCAATTTGGACCAGCAGATATACGTTGATATTTGAGGATTAAAGCAATTATTTGAATGAATGATGGATTTAAACAGATGAAGTTGGTGAGTAACTTCACCAACACAGAGAAAAGTATATTTCTGCAGAGTGGGATTGAATATTCTGCTCTACAAAAATAATATGTCTTTAAAAGGCTTGTTTTCTCTTTGAAGGTTTTATTTTGCAATATTTTATTAGGTTTGAAGTTTTCATATGAAGGGACCTTGAAACTTTTTCAAAAGGAAGTAAAACATTTTGTTGAGGTGAAAATTCTAGAAATCCTTTCCAGTCCCAATATAGTTTGTTTTGTTTATACATACATACATTACTACGTACATATAAACATTACTACATACAAAACAATACCCATTGAAAAATTGACAAGAATAATCTGTTTAATCTTTTTTAATGTCTTTTTTTTAATTATTGAATTAATTGATTTGTTGATTTGCATATTTTTCACAGGAATCATCCATCTTCCAACAACCTCCATCACTGCATGTTTTCAGGGCTTCGGGTCACTTTGACCCAGAGGCAACACAAGGGATACCTCAAACACATGTGTTATATATATAATCTTACATATATATAGTTTAATTTTCCAATCGTATTTTTTTCTTTTTTACCATCGTTCTCCCGGCAATGACTGAGGACGAGAGGATACAGTCGACTCCAGCAGCTTTTAAGGTTGATGTTTGGTCATATTTTGGTTTGAAAACAAATGAAATCTGTTACGACTTCATCAAGAATCATGTGGTCTGTATTTCTGAAACAGAGTCAAGTACTCGACAATACTACAAATATATCCATCTAACTACAGTAAGACTATATATTGTATTGTGATACGTATCGCGAGATTCTTGCCAATACAAACCCCTACATCCTAGTATAAAATGTATCAGTGTTTGTCGTCAACCGCTGTCAAGAATGTGCCTCATTCCGTCTTCTTGTAAATGTTTATTGACCTTTGGAAACTCTGATTGACTGATGCTTACATTGTAAACCAGTCGCTCCTCATTACAGCACATTACCATCATATATACACAACAACACTCTAATGAAAAGGTAACATTTATTTGCCGCACGGAGAGATCAATCACGCCGCAGTTGAAGGGACATTTTTCTATTTAACCTTTATATTACGTCTTGACTACATCAGAGGAGCCTTCGTCGCACTTTACATGAGTGGCATTTAATATAGTGTTACACTTGCAAGGTGAGGCTGATGTGTGACCCTATTTAAATACAAGAGGGGGGGGGGTCGGCCTCACAACAACAACGGCGCCGTCCCTCCCCCGCTCGCACAATTCTAATTAAACACACCTTTTATGCCTGCTTTGCAAATGCCCCTCATCGATCTGAGGGCTGCTAGCATCCGTACGAGCTGCCCCCCAGCCAACGTCTGCCTTTATGGATCAGCAAGTTTCCATTACCAAAGTTGTTGATGTTGAATAGCAGACCGCCCTGGCCATGACGCCGCCGATATATTTGGGTAAATTAACTTAGCATAAAGTGCTCCGAGGGCCACGGTAAAGGGGGGGGGGGGGGGGGGTCTTTTCCAGGAAGCTAAAGAGAAGCCAGGCCCGAAAAGTCAATGCACATATGGAGCTGTGGCATCGTGATGGTGCCGTCTATTAAACACAGACTCCACTTGTAATTGTTTACCAAATACCTCATTTATGTCGGCAACGCGTCGCCGTGGAAATGAGAAACCACTGGAGCGCGACATTAATGCTATTAAATCATAAACAATAATGGGACGTTTAGTCTGGACTCGGACGGAAAGGTGGGAAACTAAATACCAAAGTCTTGTTTTGCTTTGATGGGAATCACTTTGAGCGATTATCGGGTTGTTTCAAATAAATACTTTGACAGTTGTGGTGGGCAGCACTTTGGACCCTCAAGCCTGAATATTGGCTTAAAATGTCTACTGGTTTAATGTTGGCATCATGTTCAGGGACAGGAAACATAAATCATAGTTTGTTTTTCACTCATTTTCACTAGTTTAAAGCGCTTTTTTTTAATAGATTTGATAGAAACGAGTGTCTTGACGTGTCACGAGTCACAGGCTAATGTTACTTCAAAGAAATACCATCTTTTTTCACAATAAAGGCCTTTCAGACACTAATAATCAATAGAACAGGATTCTTTTTTTATCATTATTTCTGTGTGTAACATATTTCTAACAGACTGGTACTGGTCTTAGAACCTGGGGTTTTGGACCATTGCTCTAATGAAGGTGACGAACAACAGAATCGGGCTCTGACAAGTCACTGACTGTGGCCCCTCAGATGGTTTGCTTGTAATAGATTCAAGATAATTTTGTGATATATTATGACGTTCACATGTTTAATATAAGCATACAAAGATGGTTCATGTCTACAATTATACAGACTTCTAATAACAGTAAAGAGTGTGTTGAAGGAAATACATTCTTTAGGGAAAGATTAAGATTATTCAAGCCTCCAAAATAAAATAAAGCATCATCAAGGTCATACTTCCTGTTTGATATTTTTTTAAACACAGACGTGTAGTTCAGTTTATCTATTAAATTGTGATTAAGTTTGACTCACCTGATCTTATAAATCAAGACCATCTTTGGACCTGATTCTAAGGTGAATTCACACAATTATAAACCCCTTTATTTGGAACATTTCTTGTAATTTCTTCTACAGTGTCATCTAGTGTCATCAATATATTTATTTAAAATAAAGACACAATACGCAATGAATACTTAAAAAAAATAAAACCGTGTTCTTATGATGAAAATGCTAATGAAGTAATTCAGTTTGACTTAAATGAAGAACTTTTTTATTAAAATATAAAACATATTTATGTCGATAAAGGTAGATGTGTTTCTTTATTATGAGATTTGTTTAAAAGTACTAAAAAATGTTTCACTTGAATAAAAATAAGATTAAAAAATACACTTAAAGACTTTATTTGTTTCAAGGGGAAAAAAAGACTTTTGTCACCTCAATTGAAAAATGATGCTTTGTTTGGGGCAACTTTTTTGGGACTGAATAATAAAAATATAGATGTTTTACCTATAATTTTATCAAAGAAAACTGATTAAATGAAAAAAAAAATGTTAACTATATTTTTGCACTAATTGAACCCATATTTTATGATTGAAAACATGTTTTTTTATGATTAAAAACATATTTTTTACGCAGCTATAAATCTACCTTCATACATGTCAATCATTCAGGAGTTAACATCTCTGTCACTAACTGGTCTCCAGGAGGAAGAAGCAAAAGACTCGGTCCTGCACGTTCGACCCGGAGAGTTAATGAAGATCCGTGCAACAGCCCGAGGTCTGTGACAAACACTCGTCGCTGCCCTTTGTGTGGCGGCGACACACGAGCCGGCGTTTGTTTCGATAATGAGAAAATCAACACGGCATGTCAATCAATGCCGTTGAGGGACGTGTTTTGTATTTGTTTCCAGTCGACGGGGGCTGAACACCTCGGGGACCAGAGGTGTGGGAGCAAAAGACCAGCTTGACATTCATGACATACAAATGAAAAACAACTCAGAAATCTGTTTAAATGTGTCATTTAATAAACATGGAACCCCCTCACAGCTGCAGAGTTACAGCCGACCTCTTGACCCCACATGAACACAGACTCTAACATGTATTGATTCATGAAAAACACTTGATCAATAGCTTTTGTTTGAAATATTATAAATCAAAATAGAATTGTTTTAAGACAAGAAAATAAATACTTTTTTTTAACGATACATTTTGAGAAGTTTTAAAAAAAATTAAACTTACATTTTATTTTTTCAGAAAAAAAGGTATATACTGTACATATCCACATTGAATGTTCATATTGTAGATATTGTAAAGTTTTATCTGTTTTTATTTCATTTCAGATTCAAAGATAAAAAGTTTAAAAAAAAGGCTACAAATTAAAAAAAATAAATCTTAAGGTTACAAAATTAAAATGATATTATTTTTAAATTAAATTGTATGAGGAAAAAATATTGGTTGATTGAGAAAGTATTTTTATTTTAATAATTTGAATATTAAAAAAAAAAAAAAGATCAAACTTTTCACTATTTAAATCATTTTTTTAATGCAAATGAAAAATGAAAGAATTCTTCTATTCATTTCCCTCTGAATAATTTGAACCCTTTTGAAATCTAAAGGTCAAGGTGACCCGAAGGCCCCAAAAACATATGTATTTGTGGTATCCCTTGTGTTGTCTCTGGGTCAATGTGAACTGAGATAAAACAACGGTTAAATATATTTATTTAGAATTTATTTTATATCTTGTTTTCCAGCTTTTTCCATGATTATTGTTTTGTGATCTGACCTCTTGACCTCACATGAACATACATGGTCAACTCTTAAATGGATATGATTTTTAAAAAATTAAAATAAAATCAATTGTTGGAAATTTTTGTTTTATTGTTTATTAATCATAAATACATTTTGTAAGCAAACCAAAAAATACATTTAGTCATAAAGGAAGTTTTACGTCTTTCTTTCTTTTTATTATTTGTATTCTTTTAGAGAGAACACATATGACTAAATACATTTGCAGAGCTAAACTCCAATAAAGTTTATTGATTAAAAGTAGTTATACATAAAAAGAGAATATTTGTAAGCATGTAAGAAACATACATTCAGTTATTTTTTATCCATAGTAGATGCATATTATCCACAATAAATGTTCTTATCATACATCTCAACATTTGTATTTGATTTTATTTCATTCTAAAAGTGATGCATTTGCAAAGTTAGACAACAATAGAATAAATGAATTTAAGTCATTTTAATGACAAAATGTTGAAAAATGTACTATTGACTTAAAAAGACATATTTATAGTAAATAGAGTCAAAATATAGATCTTGATTTTGACTTGAATTAAGAGAAATAAAGAAGTGTTTTGAACACGGAAGAATTGATGCTGTTGTTCTGACGAGTTCTGGCCCGGTTCTGTGCTGCGAAGCAGAAACATTGCACTGCATCAACGGAACATGCAATGCAACTACAATGCACCACAGCTCCGGCCACACACACACACACACACACACACACACACACACACACACACACACACACACACACGGGTCTTCACCAGTATGGAAGATGGAGGATCCGGCCACGAGGCGGGGCTGCCTGGACACACATGGATGGGTCATCACTCCTTCAGGGACATGGAAAACAGAAAGAAGAAAAGGAAAAGAAAAAGAGAATCAGTGTATTCCCGCCTCTCCAGGAACAGTGAGAAGTCCAGAAAAAAGCTTTTTTTAATTGTTATATTTACCATTAACAATGACTTTTAAAACCACAGAACAGGTATTAACACTTGATGTGAATCCAAATAAATAAACTCCAGTACCTTTCTCATGAAGCCTCCTGCAGCCGCTCCAGTTGTCGATGGGCTCCTGTGGACCTGTGGTCTCCGACACACCCCTCGCTCTGGTTTTTAACCGGGAAAAAAGTTCCCTCCACTGGCAGAGGCCGAGCGTGAGGGGCCACGCTGCCAGATGAGGCGATCCAAGAGGACCAATGGGGAAGCCCCTGGTGTGGGGCCCATGGGCCTCTGGAGGAGCAGGGCGGGGTGCGAGGGAGGGTTTACTACAGGTCAGCTCGGAGGGTACCGAACCACATGGACCATGTGGGGCAAGAGAACTGTTGTGATGCTTCAGACAAGCTGTGCTGAAGAATATTCCTACAACATAATCAGATACATGGAGGAAAAGAACCATGAACACCATGTTGGAGAAGAAATTAAAATATAAAAATATAATTGGACGTCACTAATGAAGTTTAATCATAAAACTAATCATGTGAATTAATTTTCTTTTTTCCTATTTGGATTATAATCTGTTCAACTTCTTTGTTTCAAGAATATGTTTATAAAAGTATTGAATGAAAACATTTTGAACGTTCAATATTTTCGAAGTATTTTATTGCAATTTTATATTTTTTAAAGCATTTTTTAAAGAACAATTAAACTAAACAATTTCTATATTGAAAGGTTAATATTTTTTTTACGTTTTAAATGATTGAATTTCAAAATAAAATACTTTTAAAAAGTTGTTTTTCTACATGTAGATGATGATATTCCAATCCTAATAATTAAAATAATAAGATTCCGAAATATTTGAATCTACAGCCTTTTAAATTCAAAAATATTGGCACTTTTGTATCAGCATTTTATATTCAATTAAATTATAATAATGATAGAAAATATTAACTCCTTCTGGAATTTTTTATTTAATTATTTTTAAAAAAAAGAAAAGAAACAAATACATCGACCTTTCATAAAGAAATGACTGATCTCAAATATTAAAAAATTACAACTAAAAACAATTAAAAAACATAATTCTAATCAAAAATATCTTAAAGTCTTACATTTCAAATGTTAAATTCAACCATTCCACATTCAGATGGAACTGATTAACTTCCATATCTTTTCTGTCAGAATAATTTTAGATTATTTAATACTTTGTCAAGATGCTTTTTCCAAGATAATTGCTTGAAGATTAATTTTGTTTAATAAACTATAACACAGAATCAAAAAACCTTGTTTTAATTCCTTCCATGTGTTTAGAAAGAAGAGAGGTCCACACGCTGCTAATGTTTTATTCGTCATGCAGAAAGCGAACAACACAAGAGTAACGAGAGATGAATCGATACAGGAAGTCTTCCCGTCGTGACAATAGAAGCAACGCCTTCTTTCCATAGAGTGTAGTGTTTATTCTGCAGGGACAGTGGGCACAGAATCCAACATGACAGCGACTACATGAATATTTTTTTTTTCCTCCATTCAACGAAAACACAACATGGGACACTGAAGCTTGTGCCATGAAAAGGTTCTTCTTAACGTGTTAAATGGTGCCGTGACTTTGTGATGACGCACTAAATAAACAACACAAACACACAATGATAGTCTTGTTACATCCCTTTGCTTTTTTTGTAACCATTCAAATACTGATTGAATCATGACAACGATCACGCGTGTGTTCAAGACACATGGATGGATCCTCATCCCAGCCTGGCAGCTCAGTCAACAACACAAAAATAGATCTATGTTCACCTTCAGCATATTTACTCAAACCAGAATTAGACAAAAATTAAGCAGCTTCCAGCGATAAAATCCCATCAAAACAACCGTAAATATCAAACGACGGCATCAGGAAATCTATATTCAAAGGTTAGTCACAATCATGCCAAACACGGAAACTTAAATTCCCTTCTTTAACGTCTAAAATTATCTTTAGAAACGGTCCCTTCTCAGGTACATACAGCAGGTCGTCCCTGTTGATTAAGCAGCTGCAACAAGAGTTCCTCAAAAACCCTTTTCTTTAAACAAAATCTACGATAAATCATTTGTCCGTACATACAGAGCATAAATATACACACATGACATTTGTCATTTAAAGATTTACAGTTCAACTGAAGGAAAAAACGATACAAACACAAATATATATATACTGTATATCACGCTCGTTTTAGGCTTTAAGTTAATGATGCTAAAATTAAACCGAGTCACTGCTGATGAAACCAGACGTCTGGCGTTCACTCATGCTTGGGGGGAGTCCTCGGGAGGCAGGCGGGCAGACGCTTGAAAATATGGTCAGCTGCATCCTGAAGTCTATCGCAGCTAGGAGGCGCTATTTCCCCAAAGAAGGAAAAAGTGCAAATTTGGGCAGCAAATGAACAAAAGAAAAGAAATCAAAGATTTCATTGAAAAGGAAGAATGTGATGAGGAGGATGCGTTTGAGTGTCTGTCGTCAGGATGTTCAGCTGGTTAGTGTCGTCTACATGGCGAATAAACCGTCCTCAGGTCTGTCCTGCTTCTTGCGGTTAGGAGTTCCCTGCGATGCACCGGGGTTGCCACTAGGGGGCGTGGGTAGACTGGGAACGCCCTCGGCAGCTTTGGCTCTCTCTTCCAGAAACTTGTCGAACTCTGTCGGTCAGAAAAGTAAAGCTCATTCTTCAAGGCACTCCTAAAGTTATCACCACAATCCCAGCCCTTGTCGTTCTATTGAAATGTATTTTGTATAATCTTAAAGACAACTTAGTCTCACCTTCACTGGTCACACCTTCTTCTCCTTCATCTCCTTTCTGTTCAAGAAACAAAACATTTTTAGTTTTAACATTCCAGAGTGACAGAAACAAATGATTCTTGTGCCTGGAAAGAAAGACCCCCAGCCAACACCGTAGCATTGATTCAAGTGTAAAGCAAGTTAAGATGATCAAACCAAAGTGATCAGTGAAATACATGCATGTAAAAGAGCATGAAATAGTTGATTCAGGCGAATCCGTTTTAAGATTTACAATTCATCCTTTAGATTTGCAGTGTGAAAATAATAATATGATTTGAATGCAAGGTATTTGAATATATTTACAAAAAACAAAAATGTCAAATATAATGGAATATACTGGTGGTCTCTAACATAATGAGTACAACGTCAAAGTCAATAAGAAGACAAACAATTGAACAATAAAAAATACAATGTCAAGAATGATTTCTCCGAATGATGGGGATGTAAAAAGGAATAAACAAAATATATATATATATATATATTATATATTATGTGCTAGGACTGACTGATTATTCAAAATATATATAATTGCGATTATTTTCCGAAATATTGGGATTATTTTTTTTAATTTCCTATTTTTCTGCATTTTTTAATCTAATACAAAAAATGATTAACTTTACATTAAAATGCATTTCTCTTTGATTGTTAAGATAAAGTTAATTAGTCATTTTTATGATAAGGGCAAATTAAGCAAACCTTTTATTTAGTTACTCTAATTACACCTGAAAACAAACAACATATTCACTGCAAATACTAAAAACTACTGTAAAAACATGCTGAAAGTGTGATGCACACATTTGTATTTATGAGTCAATAATAAATCATACTAACTTCAGTGCAGAGTAATGAAAATAGAAAACACTAGTCAGTATTCTTCTTTTTCTTACTGCATATTTTTGCAGTTTCTTGTGCGTTTAAGTGCATTTCCACACATGCGCGCACAGGTAGAGATGAGAGCAGCGCGCACACACAGACAGATATGTCGGCAGACACACAAAAATGTAATGTAATATAATTTAATAATTTAATATTGAGCGACTGAATTCAAATGTACGAACCGATGTCAGGATGTAACGTTTTTGAAAACACTATAGTTTGTTGATGACTGATCAACGGGTTAAAGCTTCTCTCTCCGCTTGCTGTGCTCGCAATTCATTTTCACGGCTCGAAAATTAAATGAACATTAAATAAAATCAAGCAACCTCTGCGATATAATAATATTTTTTTTTTAACCATCTTTAATAACTATTTTTGAACATCGCTATTATATCGCCAAAGCGATTAATCGTTCAGCCCTATTAAATGCACATTTACTACTCTATTGTCGTTTATAAATGTCCTTTTTTTTTATTATTGTTTTTGACATTTTTTAACATGTGTATCGTAGATTTGTCAAATGAGGAATATTGAAAAATCAAAACAGTAATATAGGAAGGGGAATTAATCAAGCAATAAATACAAAATATATCCCACATTGTGATACATAATTGGATGTAATAATGTTAAACACATAAATGACATACAAGAAGACTTATTCAACAACTCATGCTCATTTCTAGTGTTTGTCTGATGAAGCTTCATGAAACAGTGTCATTATTTTCATAGTCCACTAGATGGTGGTCTCTGGATTATTTTCCTTTATTTAGAACAACTAATGAAACATCCCATCAGTTTTACCTACTGACCTCTGAACAACATGACACTGCTTCATGAAGCTTCATCAGACCATGATTACTCGTTTCACTCAAGTTAGCATCAAGACGCCCACAGCACACTGTTAGTCATTGATGGGTTGAAACGACGGAAAAAAATGTGTTATAAGTTAAGGAAGAGGCAAGAGGAGAGAAATAAAAATCATGATTGGTCTCACCACATCTGTACTAAGCCACTGCTCTATGTCATCCATGTCAGAGGCCTGGCCTTCCACAGCCTAGAGACGAGTGTAAGTGAATGGTCGGGCATCGAGTGCCACAAAAAAAAAAAAAATCCAAAAAATAAACAAAACGAATTTAGATGGTTAAACAAAACTGAAATAATAGTGACGAGGTCGGCTCTTTAACTGCATCACTCGTGGTCACACAACTAATGGTTACATTTATCGCGCACCAACTTCTATGGACTTCACACTCACCGTTCCTGCAGTAGGTTGAACGACGTCCAGAGTGGGGGGGCCGTCTCCCACAGCCTGACGGTCTGCTGCTGGAGCGCTGCAACAACAAGGTTTGGTTAACTATTGTTTGTCAGCATATACAGGGTTACTACACCTTGAGATGAGTTAAAGGCTTCTTTTTTTTTAATAACATTTTTAATTATATTTTACACCAACTCAACAATCAACCAAAAATCGTACAATTAAAATACAATTTAGAATATTATATTACTTAACATGCTTTTACATTACTTTTCAAAATTGAATAAAGGACATTTTGATGGCAATTGAGGACTTAATAATTAGAGTGACGTATTGAATCCCTTAAGTACAAGTGTTTTCTTAAGGAGTGTGGGATTACAGAAAATGGCTTCATAAGTAGATTTAATGTCAAATAGGAATGCACTGATAAACATTTATCTAAAGTCTATATTTATCAGATCAGAGTATGATCAGTTTACCAATGAATACTTTGATTCATTAATGTGTTCATCTTCTGATTGGTATGATATCATTACTCTATCATCATTTTTATTATTTATATTTATATTATTTTATTATTTTTAGTATGTGTACCGTATGTGTCAACATAATGTGCATCAATGTTTCATCTTCTCTACTGTAACTACTCAAATGTCCCCAATGAGGGAAGAATAAAGGTGTATCAAATCACGATTTAACGTTGACATTTTGACCTACCAAAAAATGTTGGCGAAGGGAACTTCGCCAACATAAAAATGGAAAAACGACGCACACACAGTCCCTTTTTACATAATCCACCAATAAATAATTAACCTTCTAGTTACTTAATCCTCTATTTGTTACCGATTTTATTTCCTGTTGAAGGAATGCCAATAAATTGCAATACTGGGTCGTTTCCTGGTTAAAACTATGTGTTTCTCTGTGTGTTCATTTAAAACTTAATAACTGACTTATAAACTTCTTTTTACATAATACTGATAAGGTTTTTATTGCCGACTTACGTTTTATTTGGTTCAGGCAGAGCGCCAGTCCTGGTCTGGGCAAACACATCAAAGTCATCCTCGGCAGGTGGGGGTCTGCAGCTGGACAGCGAGCTCAAGGTGCTGCTCACGCTGTCTGCTCCCATGTCTGAAGGACAAGGCGACACATTGAGTCCGTTTTCAGTGGCAACAATAAACAGCACAGGACAGATCAGAAAGAACCAGTTGGAAATGCCAGTGGTCTTTCTCGAACAAGGTTCAAGTGCACGTACCGAGACCGGCTAAGTGGGAGGCCAGGGTTGCCGGGGAGGAGGGCCGTCCAGCAGACGCTTTGAGGGAAGAAGGGACGCCTGTTAGTGCAGTGTTGCTGACCACTGCCGGGGAAGCAGGACCGAGGTCAATGAGGTTATCCTCGGTCGCCTCGCTCAAGACCTGAAGGAGGTATGAAAAACAGAAATGTTGACACCTCGAGGGTAGAGCATTACTTAAACGTCATGAGTAAAATAAAAATCTTGTGTGTAGCTTGAAAGGGTCTGAAGCAAACAATAAAACGAATGCATGTGATTGAGAAAGATGAAAATCATGAGTCAACATGCATGTCATGGTACAGGCATGTTGATCATTCCATACTTGGGCATGTTTAGTCGGAGAAGACTTATTATCAATAATGATATATATATATATTTTTTTCAAATACCAACAACCATCAAACCACATAACACCAGGCCCGGAGGCAAATTATTTTAAGTGGCCCGCCGAATAGTCAAAATGAAAGAAGATAAAATGTTCATGTCAATATTGTAACCTTTAAAGATTGAGTTTAAGATAAGATCAGGAACAGAGATTATTGATGCCCACGATTTGAAAAACAGTAAGGAGGTTGAAGGGAAAGGATTTGATATTAGAAAATTAGCAAGTGTTTGAGCTACAGGAAAACTGCAATGTTTTTCTCCTTCTCCCGAATTCTTGTACCGAATTGATGGAGGTTTCTAATAAAAAATAAAATCGTTTTTTCACAGTTCTTTTATGGTTTGTATTCTGGCTGCTGGATGGCAATCATTACGTCCTCTGCGGCTTTAGAAACAACGAAATCCTGTGATCCGGCAATGACTGAGGACGAGAGGATACAGTTCGACTCCAGCAGGTTTTTAAGTTGATGTTTGGACATATTTTGGTTTTAAAACAAATGAAATCGGTTACGACTTCGTCAAGAGTCACGTGGTCTGTAAATTCTGCAACACCAGAGTCAAGTACTACAAAGTATATATCCTTGATTCTTCACCATCACAATATATCCAATCTATGTTTCATCAGATACTTGCAAACCCGTTTTTTATAGAAGAGTCTACAAGGGTCCATTAATATTCTTGTTTTACAAAGAAACAATGTGTGGCTTACTGAACAGTATTAATTCAATTTCAAATCCAAGGATGTTTTTATTTATACCACCAGCTGACTTCAGCAGAGAAACATAGTTTTTCTATAAGATCAGATATCGGGTCATCATGATTTAGTGGTGGGCCTAAGGGTCTAAATATAAACATCCCCAGGTGGAGCTGGAATATTTGGGAGGGGGTGATGATGCTCTTTGTACTTGCCTGTCTCAGCTAGCCAAAGAAATAGTAGAAAAGAACAGAAAAGGGAAAAGACAGTGAATAACATTAGCATGCGAGTGAAAGGACTTGATGGCGAGTACGAAAGACAGAGAATGCATTAACAATGAAAACCCCAAAATTAACTTACAAACTACTACCAGAAGTACAAAATGTATATACACACACAAGTCTTAACACAAGGATATGCCTGATGTGCTGTTATTCATTTTAAATGTTTATGACTCTCTTGAGCCTGGTATATCCAAAGAAGGGTGTGGAGTGTAAAACTGTGGTCTCCATTATACAGTGTCTTACTCGTCCAAAAAATCACTCATTTAAAAAAAAAAAGAATTAAACTGGTTGAAGAAATAGGTTGTTACATTTTTAACTGCTTAATGAGAAAACTATGACATCACTGCTCATTTTCACGTGATGAAATATAGCACTTCCCCCAATAAAAGTTGTCGTAGAAAACCCATCTTGTAATTATGAACAGATGTTCATAAGAAAAAAAAGTCAAGAAAAAGAAAGTACCAACTTAAATTTAAAACATGTTTGAAAGCAAACTTATTCCAAAACAAAAATGTGATTAAAAAGTGGTTTGTGTGCCTGAGTAGAATGTAGAGGGTTTTCCGATCTTCTGGTTTAATCCAGAACTTTGTTTCAAAAAAACCTTTTGATCAAACTTTTGTTCAGCTCAGTGGGAAAACCATATGCTCCAGAAAAACAGGACCTGGATTAGGAAGGGTTTCATTACACAATGCATGTAGGTGTGTGAGCTGCATTTTAATACAACATGCGGAACACATTAGACAAATGTTAAAAAGCAACATGTGATGCCGATGAAAAAACAACACGTCGAACTCAAACCAAACGACTATTTAAAGGAATTTATAAAAAAGTCTTTTTGCACTCACCCCATTGTTGACACCCGGATTTGTAGACCTTCCAGATTTATACCGTTCATACCTGAAGGAAAAGAGTCAAAATTGAAATACACCAACTATGAAATATGTCATATTGTTTTTATTGACCTTTCATAGCGCAAGAAAATGTTATTGAGGTCATCGTTGACATGCAGCAGCTCCTCGGTCACTGACTCATTGGAAACACAAGAGATGAGCTCAACTATCCGCTGCTGCATGGCTCTGCAGGTCCTGTTCAGCTCCTGCAAGTCAACACTTAAATGATGAACAAGCCTGAGTTTACATGTTAAGGCCATCACATGCAGCCACTTTTTAAATAAACAGTAGATGCTTTAAAGGAACTTGCCTGAAGTAGTTCGTAGTCAGAAGAATCCTCCTGTCCTGGTACCATCTCGGTCAACATCTCAGACATGACTTTGGTATTTCCACGCACAATGTCCAACTCGCTGCGCAGTTGGCAGATCTACACAAAAAGAACAACATTTTTTTTTCAAAACATGATTCTTAATTCCATAAGAGTGTTTTATTTACGTTCTGGCATAGTTTGCATTTACTTAAAGAGCTGACACTTACAAGGTTGTTAGTATTATGTTACACGGATTGTCTTTGCTTTTTTCAGGTTATAGGGTTAAACAAGTTTACAATTTGACTGTATTTTGTTTATGTTCTCAAAAGGCTGTTAAACATTTAAACACATTAAATACATAAATAGCAACTTGTAGTCATTGTTGCTTTGAATTCAAAGTAGGGCAAGAAAGTGTATACTTCAAACTGGTATTAGATCTATCGGTTGATACAGAAAACCAAGAGTATGGGGACAATAAGTTGGATTGGTGCATCCCTTATACTCACTTAAAACAGACTTCAGCATCTCAGATGATCCTGAATCTTTGAGGCGTTTTAAGACCTACCTGTTCAGGTGTAGGATTTATGGACCCAGATGCAGCAATGTTAGGGACCTGCGGGGGGATGTAGGCAGGTGGGACCACAGCTGGGGCGGGCTGAGGTGTTGTTGCGTATTTAAATAGAGTCGAGTCTCCTTCTGGAGCAGATGCCGACTAGAAAACAATGGCAGATAATCAATTTCATAAAAACACATTTATTGTACTTGTATTCAAGGATAAAGCTGAAGCATCTCATACCCTCAGAGGTGTGTGTATCGGCGACAAGGTCTCCAGTTCTGATGTTGGGAACTCAATGCCTTTTCTTTTCAGTTCTTCATACACCTGAACCACTCCGGTCAGATCTGGACTGCTCCTGAATGCATCTGCCCAAGCCTGGAGAAATGATGAACAAAGAAAAGGGTTTAAGGGTGAATTTGCTTGGTAAAAACATTCAAAATGTATTTCTCATTAGGGAAAGAGGGTGCGGCTGCTGCAGCACTGACATCTTTAATCATTTGTTAAAAAGAATGTGACCGCAATACCATGGTGCTTGTCCAACATTTTATTAGTATGAATGGGCGCGTCTCTTATCTGCTCACTCTTGTCCTTTTTTTTTTTTTTAAATGCGCAAGACAAAACCACACATTCCTGAATAACAAAAACTGGAGGGTAACCGAGAGTTTTTCTGTGACATACTGGTGTATGTGAATAAATATGTACAAATAAGACATTTCAATCCCTTACAACACATCCCTCTACATAGGGGACTGTCTTCTCCAATTAAGCCCAAATATAACGTCGTTGGAAACAATATTTAACATTCAACCTATGAAAGAAACTGAATAACAGCACCACAACTACTATTTTCGGAGACAACATAACCAAGAACAGCAACTCATACAAATGTGGGTGTTAAAGAAACGGTCAATAAGAACAATAAACTAACATACCTAAAATTAAACTACCTCCTAAGCTTTGGAAACTGGAGCTGGTAAACAAACAGACCATAAATCATCCACCAGACAAACAAAAAACAATTTTAATAATCCCTCAGAGCAATGCCATTACTATGGTTAAACAGTTCAGTCACATGGTTTCCCTGAGGGAAATAGGAGCGGGCCCTGTGTGCAGAACAGTTACCTGAGCTAAGGCAGGTAACCTGAGCCGCTTGCTGATGAGCCCTGGAGACACTGTACTTCACCTGTAGCCCTTCAGCTGCTTCACGGCCAAATTCAACTTCTTAAATAGAGAACTCTAACGCCAGAGAAAAAAAAAATGGGCAACATTTAAGAACCTACCTGGATAAGAGCGAGGACTTTATCTTGAACAATGGTAGGCGGGTTGTTTTTAGGAGAGATTATTTTGACAAGTACTCCATCAACAAAGTCTCTGGCTGTGATCAGTGCATGAAAGCGATGGCCACAGTTTTTCACACACGTTTCTAAGACCTGTGGAACAGGGAGAGGGTGTATATTAACACTCGTAAACATCTGATGACAACACACACACATAAATCATACAAGTTTACCGTTAAAGTCAACATCACTTCTCGATAGTTCCTGTTGCCATTCAGTCTTTTTTTCACTGCTCTCATGGCATCTTTTGGCCTGCAAGAAAAATGTAAACAACACATGAAAGAGAATATAATGGAGTTCACCACAGCAACACTCAAACGTAGATTATTGAATATGTGACATAAAATATGTACAAATTCTATTGTTTGTATTTAAATGTTCAGTCGTCCAATTAATTAACATTTAAAGACGAACACTACAGTTGTTGTTTAGACGCCTCACAGACCAGGGAACATATCAATGATTCTCTCACTGTCATGACGGTTGCATAAGACAGACTTCAAGTTAGTAATATTTAACTCGAGTTTCACATTTCCTTAATCAAACACACATCGGTTATTGTCTTATCAGTGGTATATGATTACTAAAAAAAGTGGGACTACGTATGAGAGCTAGTCCACATTGTACGGTTTACAACATACTAATCAAACAAGATCTGGACTTCACACGCCACCTCTTAGATACTGGTTCAAGGGTAAATGGAGCAGCAAGATAAGAAGCATGTATTTTAGAAACCCAAAAGTTGACGCCTGGACATTAAAGCTTACAGCTAAAATAACAGCTGTTCAACACACACTGTGTTGACAGAAGGGTGGAGTGAAAAAGATCATGCACACGAGCGACACACATAAACATGTATTCTAACTTACCCATCCTCGGTTTCATTTATAATGTCACATATTTCCATGTTGAGAGTCCAATCTTCATTTTGCAAGGAGCCATCAGTGGCTCTTTCTGAAACACAACATCATCGTAAATAGGTGTAATTTGAACGGGAAGCCAACATGGGGAATATTAAAAGTACTTTTCCGTTTGTTGGAAGACAGGAAAGCCTAATGACAGCAGATGTTACCTTAACTGTGCGCTAGCTAGGCGGCTAATGCTTAACTATCTTAAGGAAGCTAACATGCTAACGACTAGCAATGCGTAAATTCATTCCATTCAGATTAAACGCAGTTTCCTGACATGTTGAGAAATATGCACGCAGTGCTGTCGGTGAAAGGTGTCAGTACGTACCAATACAATGACCCACAGGGGTACTGTAAGGATTCCCTAAAAGGAACTCCATCTTTGCTCGACAACAAACAAGTCAGTCCATGGAAGAGATGATGATGATGACGGTGATCATGTAGGAGGAGCCTCCGCTTAGCCCCGCCCACAAATATCCAGGATTGGTCGAAGAGGCTCGTCCTTAGGATGTGATTGGTCACTGGGTTACAAGGTCCATTGGTCGTACATAAATAAAAAGGTTGGTGAAAATAATAAAACTAATGTACTGTAAAAATGGGTATTAATTAAAAAAAAAAAAAGATGTACTCAAAAGTAACGATAATTAAATGCACTTCAATATATAAATGAAAAAAGAAAGCATGTTTAGTATATTTCTAACTTGTGTTTATTGCCATTAAACTCAATCCATAGATGACATATCTATGACAAAAACAACGCACAGAAATCTGTATATCGGAGTCACCCCATCAGGAAAGTACAGATACACAGTACAGAGGCAAAAAGCACCACACACAATACAAAATGTATACTTTGATACCAATGGAGCTGAAAAAGTTTGTGAAAAGCTGCATTTAAATGTTGGATTTTTCAAACATTCAGATGCGTAAAGAAAAATGTAAGGGAGGGAAATAGAAAAGGAGAAATGACAACCTTATTTAAATGCACCTAGCAGTTGCTCAACAAACGACCAGTTCATGGCCTTAGTTTTGAGTAACACAGAACCATCGTCTAATAAATAAACTTTTAGTTTCGGTTGGGCAATGCCTTTCCCCATCTGTTAACATGTGTTTGTTTTTCATCAAGTGAATTGTGATCATTTTTTTATCCAGAAGACACAAAAGCAGTGTCTTTTGTCATTATCGTCTTCATTTTTTATTTTAGCAAATATTTAAACAGACTTGCAGAAATACTATGCAAAGAAAGCAACATATGAGATTAATCTAGTTTTCTGGATATATATGCAGGTATGGTGAATCAAACAAAAACATCATTCCCCATTAATTTATTTGAATCACAGATTTTCACAGAGGGAATGACAATCAACTTCATGCCTAACAAGAGACAAACATGAAATGCTACTATTTATAATGAAAACAACATCTTATTCAGTTTATCCTCTGGTTGTTTTGACAAAAATGAGTTATGTAACTGACAGACATTTGTAAAACATCTTAATACGGAATAATTGATTATATGCACATTTTCAGTCCTGCATAAGTTTGCGTTTGACTGTTGAAGTCTCAGAAGAGAGATGAACAAAGAGCACTCCTGCAGCAGTCCGTGCCCTCAGTTCATACATGTCGTAGTCATGAGCCCACTCCACGTTGCCCCAATGCTGAATCTAAGACGTGAAAAAAAAGGGGGTTAATCAAAACGCTCTATATAACCAGGTATATGAATAACTGTCAACAGAACATGTCTATGTGACTTAAATAAACATTCAGTATCTCAAGTGGGAAGTGCAGGTGTGTTGTCCAACTTGAGATAGGAAATCAGATTATTATTTCATAATAACTGTTGCTTGATATTACACAAATATTACAACAGTTTTCAGTTACTCTAAAACTGTCAATTCATTCCAAATTTAAAAAAAAAAAAAAACTGTGTAATGTCTCTATAAAATGGCCTACAAATAGAGAACTCTCCAACATTTACACACAAATTCCAAAATTGAAACGTAAATGTAATTTTTTTTTAAATTAATTAGACTTACTTTATGACTAATGTTGACACATTTGTTTTAGAAAAAACAAACATTTAGTATAATTCAATCCATAGCATTTTAGTGATTCTTATTTTCTATCATTTAATTTCAATAACCTAAGACAGTCCAAATACAATCCACATCACATGGATGTATTTTCAGATGTACTATACGTTTCTTTTTTTTAAACAGAAAAATCACTTATGTGTCAAGTTGTATACACTATACATGCTTTTCTGACATTTCCAAAAGATGTGAAATATTACCTGATACTCTTCCTCCAGCCGTGAGAGCAGCACAGCCTGCTCAACTGTTAGATGTCTGTCAATCAACCCAAACGACAGCACAACAGACTTGAGTTGAGTGATCACATACTCCAGTCCTGTTGATGTTTGAACACAAATATTGTAGAATATTAACCACTATACAATTACATTGTAACATTTGAATGGTAAATGATGTAAAGACCTGTTAGGGACCAGAAATTGTAGGATTTGAGGTGTTGTCGGAATGTTTCTTTGGTTTGATCTGGGATCTCAGGACCCATGATACTTGGGGAAGAACCTATTTTGACATCATACCTGAAGAAGGAAAATCATTACTAACTAGAAACAACTCTTTCCTTTAACAATAACAAACAATTCTTACCGGTTTTCGATCCAGTGAAGAACCGGATCCCATTCATTCTTCTGAAGCTCCACCAAACCATGAGGCTCGTCTACTCTGTAACTAGACCAGAAATAGAAGGTTCACCATTTCATACAAATGACTTCAGGCAGAACTATAGAGGAAACAAACATGTTAAGACCATAGAGCAGCAGTCCGCAAAATTTCTACATTATTATTATTTTCTGTAATTATTAGTTGAATTGTGAACAGTCATGACTTATGTCAAAGAGAGTGTTTTCTCATGAAGAACTGATAAAAATGTAAAGTTACCAGGAAGTTAAAACCAGGATCTGACATCTCAAGATCCTTACCTTATTCACAGAAACAGGTTTTTTTTAACACTTTGGGGATTTTTTTGTTTTTAATTTTACATATTAGGAGTTTAATTGCAGAAAACCCACTAGCTAAAATACTGCCTCTTGAGCTTGCATTTGCTCTTGATTTTTTCGATAATATCGAGTGCATTGCATTGGGAACTACTTTAGAGACTCTATAAAAAGACTTTGTTATGATTTGTCAATTAAAATATTATATAATGTATATATATTTTATTTAATTGATGCAACTTACCAGACTGTGTCAGTTTCAAGAAATTTTAGAGCTCCATTGATCATTTGGTCTTCATCGCGCTGGGTAGGATTATCCAGGGCTGTGTTGCACAATGTAGTCTGTGGGACAATAAAGCAAAACAGAATAACCTAGTCAACAGCCCAAAAATAAATAAATTATATCACCAAGATAACACTTTAAAAAATATAAGGGACAGAATTATTTAGATACGAAAACTATACAACTACACATTTATATATGCTGTATACATCAAGTGCAAAAATAGCTAAGAGCGATTATATCGATAAAGAAATGTTCCATGTTCAGAATACTAATGCAATTAGCAGAAAGCTTGGAGACTAATGGAAACATTAAGGGATAGATATTTCTAATGCACTTTCATAATACCAGTTAAAATAAGCTTATACCATATGCATCGTATAGAACTTCAGAGTGTCTCTTTGTGCATCCCATTCAGTAGCTACAGCGATGGCCAAAGCTTCGTTTGGTGCTGTGAACAACTTTCCTCCGGGAGTCTTCAGTTTCCTCCTGTCTAGATTTATCTCAAACAATCCACCTGAAAATAAAACATACACAAGAAGGGAAGACAATGTTTTATCATCAAGCAAAGAAAAAAGTTAAAAGAGGGTGTATAGTTAAAATAGATGAGACAACACTTACCTTCACCCTGTGATATACTGACATCTTGATAAAACCTCTTTCTTTCTAAATAAAGAGAATAATAGAATAAGAATCGATCAGGTGTTACACTGAAATATTATAAACAGAGATTCTTACCTGCTGTTGCTGTAGAATATTGTAGTAAAGTTAACTGTTTTCTTTGAGCTGATTTGGTGAGAGGACATAAACCTCCACACCTACTGTAAACCCTAGCAAGACCCCTCAACATAGTGGCAACAATACAACAATGCTGTGTTTAAACAAAAGTAATGGTTATCATAATCTGACGTACCTACTTGTTAGTGGCAGAATAGTCATGCTTTAAGTCTTATTAACACACAACCAAAACATTCCTGTCACTCCGCTAAAACGCGTGTGACCTTCTACACGCTAGACAATTTGTGATGATGTTAAAGTTGGGAGCTGTAGTTTTCATCTTCGATCACTCCCGGTGTACAAAACCAAAAATAAACTACAATTTTGAATCTGATTTCTATTTCCGTGGTGTTAGCCAATAGACGTTAAGGATATTGGCCAGTCAAGCGTATTGACCAATGAAAGGAGAGGTTGCTATTACCCATAGCGTCTCTGCGAAGTCTACTTACTTTTCCAGGAGCTCGGCGCTGGTGGTGAGCTTGAGGATTCGGGAAACGGGGAGAATTTGGGAAAAACCGGATGACAATCACGGTCGCTCCAAACACCGGGCACACATCGACAGAGTAGTGAGACGGCCGTTGAGCAGTGTTGGTGCCTGAAAGCGGGAGCGATGCCTGTCCCCGCTGGATACATCGGCGACTCCCGGGGCGCGGCCTTCACATCCTCGGCCTCGCTTATTCCGCCGCCGCCGATCAACACCCGGCAGCCCGGCGTCGTCACCTCGCTACTGTACAGCGGCTCCAAGTTCCGGGGCCACCAGAAGAGCAAAGGGAACTCGTATGACGTGGAGGTGGTTTTGCAGGTGAGGCTCTGGTGGATCCGTACGACGGTTCGGTTCGAGCTGTCAGTTTGTTTATGTCATCTGTCAGCCGGGCGCTGGGACGCCTGACAGCTATCGAATCAATAAGCTGTGGCCTGCAGTCTAGCCATCTGTGAGGCTGCGGCGTCATATCTGATCGTCTGCTAGCAATCTGATCCACGTCTCTCATAAACCGCTCATCCGTTGTAAATAAAGTGCTGCATTTGTCTCTCCAAGCATGTCACCATGGAGGACTCTTACCTGTGTGGCTACCTGAAGATCAAAGGTCTGACTGAGGTGAGACTTTTCATATAGAAAGTGTTGTGCTTGTCATGTGTTGACACACATCCTGCTTTAAAGTGTTGACGAGCTCAATGTGAGTCTGATGACCAAGTCATGAGCAACCCATTCATTTTGAGTTGTGTACAGATGATTTTACATTTATTTCAGTAGGTGTTTTTCTTTGCAACGTCTTTTAAAAATAAAATAAACGTAAAACAGCCTCATAAAATCAGAATCAGTTTATTGCCAGTGATGTCGACGGGATTTAACCGTATTTCTTTGCCGAAAATATTCTCCCGTTTACCGGGAATATGTAAGGAAACCTATATAAAGTAAGATCATATCTGAAAAAACATGAAATACGTAGTGATGTGTTGATGAGGTGTATGATGGTGTATCATGATACAGTAACTGTAGAAAAGTTCACTACAGTAGATGGAACTCTTAGTTTGAAAATAATGCCAGGTTTCATTGGATTAGTAAATCAGATTCTAACATTACAAAGCACAGAGTTCTGGTAGTGTTGTGTAAAATGCAATACAAATTATAAAAAGTGGCTCGTAAACTAAAGCACGTAGAAAATTTAATTTGTTAATTGACTATATTAAACATTGAGCATGAAGGGAAATATAATCAAATAAATGAGATGAATGAAATAAAACCAGTGTCTAAGGTGCTAATATGTACAGGTGTAAGAAATGATCATGATTTTCCGTATTGATATTCAACATCATTCTATCAACATTAACAATTAATGAGCATTAACTTACTTACATATTATCTTAAATTATCTGGTGAAATACAAATCTAGATCCCTGTGTTTGAATTAGGTAAGCAGATTTGAAGAAACAGCCTCAGTGATTGACTCACCTTTTTCAAATTACCATGAAAAATACATGTTTTGTTTTTTTTACAATACTGCCAATAGAGTCTGATTGTGTGTTTACTATACTATGACAGTTAAATTCTTTAAAAGAAATCCAATCTATAACTGCTCCTACAGTTACCCAATATATCATATCGTCACCTGCCTGATTATGAACAGTACACATTCCTACTTATTTGACGATATTAGCATTGAACACTAAATAAAATAGGTTAAGAGGAGTTGTCGGGTGGGTTTGTGCCCGACATCAGACGGGTAGAATGAGTTCTAGAGAACATGTGGGTCGATAAGTTGTGATTGTTCTCCGACAGGAATACCCAACTCTCACCACTTTCTTCGCCGGAGAGATTATAAGCCGGAAGCGACCGTTTCTGACGCGGAAATGGGATGCGGATGAGGATGTGGATCGGAAACACTGGGTAAATAAAAGTGTTTTATTTCATCACAAGCAATCTCATTGGTCCGTGTATTAACACGGAAAACGTTTTTTTTTTAATTTGAAGGGTAAATTCCAGGCATTCTACCAGTACGCCAAGACGTTTAATTCAGATGAGTTTGACTATGAGGATCTGAAGAACTCTGACTTCATTTTCATGCGGTGGAAGGTAAGAGGTCTCTATGGACCTGATTTAAGGAACAAATACTAAGACGTTACTGGTTTTGTTTCCACAGGAGCAGTTTCTCGTTCCAGATCACACAATTAAAGATATCAGCGGCGCTTCCTTTGCTGGATTCTACTACATTTGCTTCCAGAAATCCACAGCAACGATAGAGGGCTACTACTACCACAGGAGCTCGGAATGGTAATGGAGCTTGTGCCGTTGTAGGATCTGTTGAAGGACTGCCCAACCTTTTTACACAGTTAAATGTCGGCATTATATTCACAGACCGACATTCAGTTAAAAATCTCAAAAATGAAAGTAAAGACTACCTGTCAGTCTGTCAAGATTACAATTTGGGAAGAAAAGAACATTGTAATGATTTCTTATGTGTTACAGGGTTGTAAGGTTGAGGGAAGAGATGAGGAAATATGAATACGTTGATATATTATTTATTTCACATTAGTGTATACATTTATTTCGCTTTCATATCTTATTTTAATTTTATCGTAGTTATTTCATGATATATATTTTAACCGTTTGTGTACATATAATCATTAGATTTTATAAATGTTTACAATTAACTCACTGATTTAAAAAAAAAAAAAATGATTTCATTATTTTCATTATGTGTTGCATTTTATCTTCGGGCAATGAATTCCCGATATGAATGAGGACGAGAAGATGCATTAGAATCCACGTTGTTCATTTTTGTGAGGGCTTGACATGGACTTGATACAGTTTCATGTTCTTATTAAGTTTCTTATTCTTAGTTGACGTTATATAACTTAGAATAACCACAGATCCTTTTAATGTCAGCATCATATTCTTGTACCAACCTTTAGATAAAAATGGTAAAAATAAACCGTATAAAGTTTGTGTTCCACTCATTTTGTGTAGTTCATAGGTTCATTTATTGAAGTAAACTTCACTGAAATAAACTTCTTGACATGTCAAAGGTCACAGACTCGTATTACTACAGAGAAAATGAAATAATAATAATAATCAAAGTGTTCATCAATAGAAAGGAAAATTATAAAAATTGTTAGTTCTTTCTTTGCAGACCGGGTGTTAGATCATTCTTTTTTAAACAATCAATGAATTAATTGTATTTAATTTGTTTCTGCTGCAGGTATCAGTCGCTCAACCTCACACACGTCCCTGAACACAGCGCTGCCATCTATGAGTTTCGGTGACCCCGGCCGTCTTGTTCTCTCCTTCTTTTTTTAATTTCATTTTTTAAATTATTTTTTTAGACTTGAGGCGGTGAGTTTGAAAAAAGCTACTGAGGAGAGAGAAGAGGGATGAGCTGCAACACGAGTGGATGGAAAGCTCATTACGGCATTGGTGGACACATGAATGTATGAAGGACAGGGATGACGTCCTGCCCCCATGACTGGAGCTTCTCAAGGCCGAACCGGTGTCGGAGCTGGAAGATGGATCTCCTTTTCTCATCCATTTCTGTTCCTCGATATGAGAGCTCCCTTGTGGAAAAGACTCCAGCGATGATTTTCTTCTACTGTTGGACAATGACTCCTGAGAGTTGTGAACACTATCAGAAAGATGCTCTTCAGGTTTTAGAATCGGAGCCTAAATAAGCTTAAAAAAAAGACAGTATTTCTTTAAAAGTTAAGTCTTTGTTTGCTTGCCAAAAAGGATATTTTTGATATTTCAAAGCTGAGTGGCACTTTGAAAGGCTGCAATATGAGTGACACACACACACACAAACTTTCCCACGGTGTCATGGCTCGGGAGACTTTGTTCCTCTCACACTGAGTGCTGTGGATCTTGTTTTACTGAGTGACGTTTGCACAAACTCTGACAACGTGTTACTAATGTGTGGCTTTTGTACAGAGAAGTCCCATCATGAGCGTGTAGACGACAAACCCGGCTCCAATATTACCAGAACAAGAAATATGTCACGAGCCCAAACAATCACAGAAGTGTAAAATAGCGTTTTATACTCAGATTTGCATTGAAAGTTCGTACTCCCTTTGGATCCTTTTAAATTCACACCCTTATTACATCCCTTCCCTTTCTCCTCGACTATGCAACACTCTCCAAACAAACCCATTATTTTTCTCCTCCAAGAATGACATTTTATTCTATCCCTGAAGTATATGAAAACAGATTCTATGTTCAAATATTTTTGTTAAAACGTCTATGAAATCACTTCCTGATACATGTTACATGTGACGGTGCCATCTTTTTAAAGCTGATCAGAGTCGTATTATAACTGGTTGAACGTGTGTTTGCGTGAGAAAAAAAACCCTGGATTTCATTGACAGTGTGACTGTAACAGAATGGAATATGGATTTAAAAGAAATCGTACCAAAAAACGTCTTGACTCGCTCTCTGATTGCATAAACACACTGGTTTACGCCAAACATGTGAAGGATTTTCTTCTTGACATTTTCCAATAAAATCAAAATTAATGAATGGGTGAAAAGTTGAACTGATAAACTCGGCTTTACAATTTTAAAGATCTAAGAATTACATTATACATTTTAACAAACTAGTAAAATAAATCGGCATACAATTACTAACCACTCAACCTTTATATTTGCTTAATAGTTTTTTGATTTATTTTAATTGTAGATTAGTTTAAATAGTTTGTTTATCTGTTTCACAAATTTCCTAATAGTTTGAGTAGTTTGTTAATTGGTTTCAATCGTTTGTTAATTCGTTTTTAAGGCCCTATTAAGACACAGGGAATTTCTCTTTTTAAATATCTAATAAACATTATTTACAATATAACCTCCATATTATATAAAAGAAAACTTAAATAACGAATCTTTATATATATACATATATATATATGTATATATATAAAGTTTAATTAGAGATTATTTAAAGATTGTGGGTGTTATATTTTATATGCCATATTATGTCGACACAGAAACTAAAAATAATCCCTGCACTTTAGAGTCACACCGCCAGATGTCGCTATGCTACAAACAAACAACTTGATTTCGACTTTGCCTCACTGCGATACCTTTCTTGTTTACGTCACACAAATAGAAATATGCAACAGGACGAGTTTATATATAAATAAACACGTCATAAAAAAGTTTTGCACCATATACTGCATGTCATGAAATAGAGAAACTTGTAACAATTACAAATCGTTTTTTTTAAGTAACAGGAAAAATACGTTTTTTATTAACATAGATTTAATGTCCTCAAAATCTAAGGAAGTATGTCAGTGCTATCAGAATACAACATGGTTGAATCTTACTAAATCAAATTTTAAAGCTTGTTTTTGAAGCTTATTTTCTTTTATTGCAAAAGTTATTATTTCTGAATGATCATTTTTGGAATAATTTAATTTCGTTATTTCTATAGTAAAAGGATGAATTTTGATGGAATTGTGTCGAAAAATTAAATTCAATAATCTCTATTTTAAATTTCATCATTTCAATAATTGAATTAAATTTGTGAACTTTTCCAGATCAACAAACATGGGATTTATTATTCTAATTTCAAATAATTCAAAAATAAATTAATGTTGCATTTTTTTTTATTTGCAGCTATTTAAGTTCAATATAAAAAAGTCGAAAACTTGATCAAATAGCTCTGTATTTGTTTGGTTTTGTCTGATGATATCATATCAACATTTTGTTTATTTATCTTTGCTATTTTGATTGGACCCTTATCGGTTCATATTTAAGGCATCTCAATTAGGTACAAAACTACACAGTATCATTTATTTTTATTTTTATTTCGAACACTAATGTCACAAGTGTGTTACAAATTGTGACATTTGTTGGCATGTTGTCAAGATGATGGCAGTGGACGGCGTTGGTGCAATAAGGCCCGACAGGAAGTTGTTTAAAGGTGATAAAAACCTAAGATATATGACTCTCTATCGATTATGTCACTGTGTCCGCGACGGCAGCTCAATGAAAACCGTGACAGACGGATGTACAGTACCTGTAAATCCCTCTTACCTCACCCTGGCTTACGGAGCGTTTGTACAAAGAGAAATGACATGTTCGAGAAAGAGCGTCATGTCAATGAAAGACATTCCTGACACAGATGCCTACGTGATGACAATGTTAAGAGAATACCATTATTTCTTAAACACAAGTTAAATACAAGTTAGTTATAGTAAATGTATGTTGGTGTTTTGTGTCGCAGATACATTCATCTTTCTCCAAATAAAGGTTTCTATTATTATTTCAAATATGACATTATAAAATAATTCTTGAAGAAATAACCTATGCCGTGATCATTTATAAAAATCCAAATCTTTTGGGTAAACACATGCTTGCGTCTTTATCTTTGTTCACATCTGGAGTCATGGCTGGAGTTTCTGCTCGCAAACATGTCTGGGAACATTTATGTTTGCTTTGACTCATTGTACTTCTGGAAGACCCATTAACCTCTGCTGGAGTCACAGACTTAAGATACTGAGCTCCACGTCCTTCCCTCCCTCTTCCACAGTCAACAGATTTGATGTCACAGTCAAGTGCCGGGAGGAGAAAAAAGCAACACTTGATACCGTGTTACTGTGAGAACATACAGATTGTGTAGGTCGCTGCAGGAGTTATCAACATTCTTTATGCAATACTTGAACAATTCTCTGTTGGTTTCTCACACCAACTTGATCTGTTAACGTCTTGTCTACGAGGGAAACGAAAATGTTGCGATTTTTAGAAATGTATTTGTAGCCTTGAAGTTCTTCCCAGAATGTGACCTCCTGCTGGTATAATTGTGATGTTGTGAATAGCTTGTGTAAACGGTTATAACAACAGTTGGATCAGTATCAGTTGTTAACCAAGATAAGCCACTAATCTCAGGTATATTGTATTATATTCCATATTTATGGACAGGTTTACATTGGCTGGGAAATGCGAATCAAATTCTCAAACTATGAACGTAATATAAAACATTGTAACAAGTTTACAAAATCATGAACCAAAATTTACACACTGAGGATTTAAAAAACCTGTGTACAAACAATGTACCAAGTTCACAAGATTTTAAAAATGTGTTGCAAAGTTTGTAATTTTGACTCTAGAGTTTGTAAATGTGTTTCAAGAGTTTGTTCATTTAATTCAAGAATTTGTAAATCTGTTTTAACAGTTAGCACATGTGATTCAAGAGTTTGTGAATGTGTTTCAAGAGCTTGTAAATTAGTTTCAAGAGTTATTAAATTGGATTCAAGAGTTTGCAAATGTGTTTCAAGAGTTTGCAAATGTGATTCAAGAGTTTGTGAATGTGTTTCAAGAGTTTGTGAATGTGTTTCAAGAGTTTGCAAATGTGTTTCAAGAGTTTGCAAATGTGTTTCAAGAGTTTGCAAATGTGTTTCAAGAATTTGCCATTGTGATTCAAGAGTTTGTGAATGTGATTCAAGAGTTTGTGAATGTGTTTCAAGAGTTTGTGAATGTGTTTCAAGAGTTTGCAAATGTGTTTCAAGAGTTTGTAAATGTGTTTCAAGAGTTTGCAAATGTGTTTCAAGAGTTTGCAAATGTGTTTCAAGAGTTTGCAAATGTGTTTCAAGAGTTTGCAAATGTGTTTCAAGAATTTGCAAATGTGTTTCAAGAGTTTGCAAATGTGTTTCAAGAGTTTGCAAATGTGTTTCAAGAATTTGCAAATGTGTTTCAAGAATTTGCCATTGTGATTCAAGAGTTTGTGAATGTGATTCAAGAGTTTGTGAATGTGATTCAAGAGTTTGTGAATGTGTTTCAAGAGTTTGCAAATGTGTTTCAAGAGTTTGTGAATGTGATTCAAGAGTTTGTGAATGTGTTTCAAGAGTTTGTGAATGTGTTTCAAGAGTTTGCAAATGTGTTTCAAGAGTTTGCAAATGTGATTCAAGAGTTTGTGAATGTGTTTCAAGAGTTTGCAAATGTGTTTCAAGAATTTGCCATTGTTATTCAAGAGTTTGTGAATGTGATTCAAGAGTTTGTGAATGTGTTTCAAGAGTTTGTGAATGTGTTTCAAGAGTTTGTAAATGTGTTTCAAGAGTTTGTAAATGTGTTTCAAGAGTTTGCAAATGTGTTTCAAGAGTTTGCAAATGTGTTTCAAGAGTTTGCAAATGTGTTTCAAGAATTTGCAAATGTGTTTCAAGAGTTTGCAAATGTGTTTCAAGAATTTGCAAATGTGTTTCAAGAATTTGCCATTGTGATTCAAGAGTTTGTGAATGTGATTCAAGAGTTTGTGAATGTGATTCAAGAGTTTGTGAATGTGTTTCAAGAGTTTGTAAATGTGTTTCAAGAGTTTGCAAATGTTTTTCAAGAGTTTGAAAATGTGTTTCAAGAGTTTGCAAATGTGATTCAAGAGTTTGAAAATGTGTTTCAAGAGTTTGTAAATGTGATTCAAGAGTTTGCAAATTTGTTTCAAGAGTTTGTAATTGTGTTTAAAGACTTTGCAAATTTGATTCAAGAGTTTGTCAATCTGTTTCAAGAGTTTGTAAATGTGTTTCAAGAGTTTGCAAATTTGTTTCAAGAGTTTGTAAATCTGTTTCAAGAGTTCGTAAATGTGTTTCAAGAGTTTGCAAATTTGTTTCAAGAGTTTGTAAATCTGTTTCAAGAGTTGGTAAATTGGCTTCAAGAGTTTGCAAATCTGTTTCAAGAGTTTGTCAATTTGATTGAAGATTTTGTAAATTTGATTGAAGAGTTTGTAAATGTGATTGAAGAGTTTGTAAATGTGATTTGCGCTTCCTAGATACATGCATGGATACATTTGCATGTTAATCGAGATAACATTGAAGACAGTGAATATGATAATGACCATTAAACGAGGTCAGTCTAGAGGATAGTCAGACGAGCGTAAGTTCAAACGTGCTTCGTTTAATAACCCATTATTATCGTGCCTTTGTACCGAGAACAAAAACACACAAGTAGACGTGAGGAGACGCCATGAATCACAGCCACATAAACGCATGAATGTCATTTACGAGGCTGTTGACTTTATGGCACGTGTACATGTTTCCCAGCAGAGACCGGCCACTTCCTTCACGTTGGGCTCATCAGCCTTCAGAAACAATGGAGGTGGGCAGTCCGAGTGTCCAGGATTCTTGAGCGTGGGGCAAAGTTTATGATTATACACGAGCTGTCCTTCCTTATTACCAGAAGAGCTCCAAAGAAAATCGGATTTGTTTCCTTCTGCCTGTTTGCTCACAAACAGTGACATGTGATAAAGCCTTATCAGGAGAGATGTTGGCAAAAGCAAAGCCATGGGTGCTCTTTTGTCCTTCGGTGATGAACACTTCATAGCAGCGGGATTGTTGTGATGACCGTGAGGAGTGATTGAAATGAAACCACGTGCCGTGCACCTGGACAACTTTTAATTCCCAGAAGCTCCGGACAAAGACGTGACTGTGGAGAATTACCAAATATTTATGTGGCTCCTATGTTGGGATTTTCTTGAATTAACGGGACTTTTTTCTTTGATTTGTTTGCGATCCGACATTCTCAAATGTCATTATTAGCTTTGATGAAATCTACTGTCTGAATATGATCTAAAGATAATAATAATAATATGGATTCAGATTCTATACCCCGTTGATGTCTTTGGTTAATAAGTGACTCTGAATGTATGCAAGTTAAACTAAAATAGTTCATAAAACACACAAGTGCTTTTTACCATTTTACAAGTTCTAGAACCCAAGAATCAAAGTTAATAACCTCCCATAAGTTGAGTATTGAGAATTGTATGGTATTATATTTATTGTTATAGTTTTTTATTTGTTTGCTGAGGGGCTGGGAAGTGCAACACAATCACATTTACAAACTGATTTACAAAATCTTAAATTTAATTTTCAAAACTTTTACAACAAGTTTGCAAACAACTTAACAAAATACAAATGCAAAACGACAATATGGTTAAAATATTGAAAGAAATGCAAGAACTCTTGAGAACAAATTTAAAAACTCTTGAGAACAAATTTAAAAACTCTTAAAAACAAATTGAATAACTCTTAACAACTGTAAAAAATCTTTAAACACATTTACAAAATATTAAAGTAAATTTACAAATTCTTGAATCAAATTTAGAAACTCTTAACCCTTGTGTTATCTCTGGGTCAAGATGACTCAATGGCCTGAAAAAAAATCTGTTAATGGTACCCCTTTGGTTGTCTCGGGTCACCTTGACCCAGAGTAAACACACACATTCAGAAAATGTGAAGATAAATTTACAAACTTACATTTTTTTATATTACCTTTGAGGAAAACTTCCACCTTCTATAGCTGCTTGAAAAAGTCACCTATAAAAAGGCTCAAATCACTGCTTCATCAGCGACTCTGAATGTATGGAAGGTATACAGTAGAACGTTCATAAATTGTTCATTTTCTTATGCGTAATGAATGGTGGTTCCTTTAAAAATAAATGTCAGGGCTGAAATAGTTTCATTATTCTTATATTACTTAGAAAAATTGACTCTACGTAGGTAAACATTTGTTAAAAGCTACTCTTCTCTAAAGTTGCCTTTGTTCTCTTCTTGCGCAACATTTCAACAGTTGTCTCTATTGATAATTATTACCACATCCTTTTGCTAGACTTGATAATCCTTCTTACCACTACAGGAAATGTTCTCTACAAGGGAATTCTTGTCTTGAGCCTGAACAGTTCCTTATCTTAACTATCGTGCGTAAGTCTGCTTGACGGTTATGCAATTGTCTCCGTGTACAGTTAGTTACATCATTCTGTAAGAATCCCAGCTCTTTTTGATGATTGTAAGGGAGGTCAAGTAGGGTAGAAGACCCCCCTGAAAATCCAATATGTCCAATTTTAAATTCATTTGAAAATGATTATACCACTACTGACCTCTCAGATAAAGTTTGAGGAGGGAGGGCAATGGCATCAGGGCAGGGGGCACAGAGGGGGCAGAAGACCCTTGTGAAAATTCAAATCGAATACACATACCGAATACATTCAAACCATAAACATTTCATTATTCATTTTTACAGATTTCAGCTCCATTTTTTAATTGTAAGGGCAAGGGGGCAACTAAAAATTTGAAAAAAAAAAAAAGTTTCTCTTAAAATAATAATGTAGACTAATGACCTCTGAAGAATTTAGGGGTCCTGGGGCTCTCAATCAGAACGGGGAAATGTGAAACAACAGAGGGCAGAATTTGTCAAATTTTCATCAAATTTGAACCATAAATACTTTATAATTCATAAGAAATATCTTCCAGATTTTATGGGGGGACAGAAGACCCGGATGAGTAGAGTAGTTTCATGCAGCATCAAAATCTCATCCACATTAAAAAATAGTTAATAAGATAATAATCGTGATTGTTCTTCAGATTCTGAACACTGCTTCGATCAAACCAGGATGTGAAACTTTTTTTTTTTTTTACTGGTACTGATCCTCACTTAGGTTCGGCTGTTCTTTTTGGCAATACCTTTCTAGTAATGTAACTTTGGTTATACGAAATGAGGTCACACGTCAGTGACAGAAATGACAGTGACACACAATTAAAGAATGTTCTAAACTCGGAGGAGGAAGTGTGACTGGATGATGGAGGAAGTCATCAATTGAAAGAATAATGAGAATGATGAGTACACGACTACAGAAGTACAAGGGAGATTTTGACTCGTCACTGCGTATTTTCTGCTGAGCCTTTCCTGGCAGTGAGGATAATGCGGAGAATTACTAAGATATACTTCCTGTGTCTAAAGTGTATACATGGAAGTGTATACATGGAAGCATCCAAAACAAAGCATTTTTGTATTTAAAGTTGATATATATATTGTCAAAAGTTGCATTTCTTCCTCAAAGAACCAACCATGTTGGTCGCATTCTAAGTAATGGAAAGCAGTCGGCTTGACCCCCCCTGTATTGATTTAACACATGTAGTTTTTTTGTTTATGTAATGGTGTATTTTTATTTTTATCCCCTCGCCGTTAACACTTCACGCGTGGACACCTGAAGTATATTCTGTGATCCAAACAAAAGTCCAGGCATCGCTGACCTTTCGCACAGATGGGCAGTTAGAAAGGTGGCATCGCTTCAGACGCCGAGGCTCACGTGCCGTGTCTGGGAGAACCCCTCCGAGTGTGATCCCCCTCATTCTATCCTCTACTTTGAAGAGACACCTGCTCTCGCCTGCTAGACATCTTGCAACACACAGAGCTCACTGGTCCACTGATAAAGAATATTGCTGCCAGATGACAAACGAGACTCACGTGCAAAGAAACATGCATTTTGGGGGGAAATACATTCAGAATTTCTTAAGGATCATTGTGTTTGTAGGAAGATAAGCCTGGCTTGGTTAATCCAAAGAATGATGAAAAAAAGTGCTACATTATCGTCACCTGGAACCAGACGTTAATGAATAAGGATGTTTTTTCTCTGTTAAACTTGCTTGAGAACTTGTCTTTCTAGTTCTTCTGTTCTCTTGAATTCATTTCGACCTAATCTTGTGCTTGTCTTTAAATCATGATATTTGGACACTGGATATCCTTGGCGATTATCCCAAATAATGTCTGCAATGATTAACCATGTCAGAATGGTTTGACTGTGATACTGTATTTCAATTGAGGAAGTTCTCGGATTTAAAAAACATCAGACTATTTCAATTCAATAAATCTTTTTATTGCAGCAAAGGAGATAAGGAATGATGTTGCACTACAATAAAGATAAAAAATAGATAAACTTCAAATATTTTCTAAAACAAACATCTGCAGCTAACTACTGAAAAGTTGTTTGAAATATTTATTATGGCGAAATAGTAGCTTCTTTTTTTGTTTACCCTAAAGTGAGATGGATCACATTCTTGGATAAAAGTAAAGCTACATTATGGATGGACGGATGGACAGACAGATAGGAAGATAGATGAATGAAGGGGTTATCCGGTGATGCTTTCTTAGTCATCATGCCTGTAAAATAATTTAAAAAACGATTGAACGCGCTATGAGTTGATTCAGGAACTCAATCAAATTGATCTCATTTATTGATTCTATTATATTTGGCAACATAATGTATCTAAGTTCTAATATAAGAGAGTTTGCCAACTACGATAAAAAAGAGAATATATGTATAGAAAGCACAATAAGTAAGTAAGTAAGTAATTTTTATTTGTATAGCACTTTTCCAGACCAGGGTCACAAAGCGCTTAAACAATCAAAACAATATTCAATAAAGTATATATTTTAAACATCAAGATAAAACTGATAACACAACAGGAGATCCAGAAAATCAAGGAAAAGAAATATAAAGTGATTTATAAAGAAAAATGCAATATTTTAAATTAAAATTAGTTATTACCATAAAATTACATATATATAATGAATAATTGAAAAATAAAATAAAAACAAATATACACTTTCTAAAAAGTCCCACCTTAATTATGCAACTTTATTCTGGTTACATTACAGTCATATGTCCTTGGCAATAAATCAAACAAATGTCAGAAATGGTTTTTCTTTTCCTTATTTCTCTGACAACGTGCAGGATTGCAGAGGGAATTTCGCTACAGCTGCTGGTGACGTCACAGCCACAGGCCACGCCCCCTCCACGGACTCTCTTATAAGCAGCAGATTTTCATCAGCAGCAGCAGAAGCGAAGAATCTCTTCACCTGAGACTCACCTCACCTGAGAATCTCTTCACTTGAGACTTACCTCACCTGAGACTCACCTCACCTGAGACTAACATCACCTGAGAATCTCTTCACCTGAGACTCACCTCACCTGAAACTAACATCACCTGAAAATCTCTTCACTTGAGACTCACCTCACCTGAGACTCACCTCACCTGAGACTAACATCACCTGGGACTAACATTACCTGAGAATCTCTTCACCTGAGGCTCACCTCACCTGAGACTCACACTGACAGTCGACAGGAACCATGACTGGACAACAGCGTTTTGTTGTGTCCGCTCGGGTCATTGGAACTGTGATCAGAGACACCTCTAAACTCAAGGTAACTCAGACTCAACTCTTGACTTGTTGCTCGGGGTGAACTCAGCTAACTTCTTCTCTTTTGTCTTTGACGCCCAGATGTTCATGCTGTCCGTGCTGTGGTCGGACGAAGCTGAAGTGATCGTGTACAGGTCGTTCAAGGACTTTAGGAAACTCCATGTAAGTCTAGAATATTTAAAAAAATGTATTTCTGGGGTTTGTTGTGTCTTACACTTTCTCTTTCTTTTTATTGCACAGATGCAGCTGAAACGAAAGTTCCACCACACCCTCATCCACAGGGTCAGGACCATCCCCAAATTCAGAGGTAAAACATCTTTTTAAATTGCTTCATAATATTTAGATATAACAATTCCAACTGTGAAGAACACGCATGTGTTGTCAGGCGTCTCTGATCTTTCATCTCACACGCTCTTTCTTAGGGAAAGCCTGGAAGAGCAGCCAGCAGAGAGGATCCCAGCGCTCCGTCCTCCGCATGAGGTTCCTCGAGAGCTACTGCGATAAATTGCTCAAGTGTGACCAGCCTGTCACCCAGAGTTCAGAGGTCATCGACTTCTTCAATCCTAAGGACCACGACCTTCTGTCGGACTTTACCAAGAACAGGTAAAGGATATTGGATTTTGAACTTCATCCACCTCTGCAACATTGGATTTTTAACCACCTTATATTTAACTTTCTGTGTCCACGTTGAAGATATTTCGGTTAATTTCATCCTTTTTCTCATCATCTAATCAGGTTATAATCCATTCATGGAAACTTCATTGTTACTGTTTTTATTTTGGCAGAAATCTAAATGCAATATACGTTAAATGGCGTAGTTTTGCTCCTAAATGTTGTTAAGCTATTATTATTATTACATTTTCTTTCTAATATTGCATCTCCTAAATCAGGGGTTGGCGATCAAGGGCCACTATTTACACAGTGCCTCTTGTAACGGGGCCACCAAACAAAAAATAAAGGAGCGGAATTCCTCCATATAATGGAACCGAAAAAAAAGAAGTAAAAACTAAAAACGAATGGATAATAATCATAATTTTAATTTTATTTGCTAACTGAAACGTTTTTTTTTATATTATCATATTAATGACAGAGTTGAACTAGTGATTTATAAGTTTCTAGTTGTTTTTACTTTCTACACAATTTGTCTGATGCCACAAAAATACAGTCAAAAGAATTCTGCCCTAACGGTGTTTCTTCATCCTTACAGCATCATGATCATGCTGGCGGACGAGCCACAGGTCGGAGAAGAACGAGGACGCCCCGGGTCTGTCGGGAACATCACTAACCCGTTCGTCACGCAGACCTACTGCTGCGTGGAAGCGTACGAGACAAAGGACACTAAAAACCGTCCGTTCAAGGTGGCGCAGGATGAGAAAGTGGACGTCCTGATCAAGGACCCTGCCGGTGAGTGGGCCAGTTGAGGCGCTGTCACTAACCAAAGCACGATGACACTGACCACTGCAACCCCCTGCAGGTTGGTGGCTGGTGGAGAATGAGAATAAATGCCTGGCTTGGTTTCCTGCTCCGTATCTGACGCTGCTTGGAGATGACGATGACGAGGATGAGGGTTTCCAGTCGGCAGGTATGTTGTCATCTTTATTGCTTAAACTAGTTGGAAAGAAGCAGATGATTCCTCAGATCTTAAACTAGCTCAAGGACTTTATTGCAGAACAGACTGGTTTAATATCGGCATTATTTATAAGGACCGACCTTTGGATTAAATCCACAAAATATCAGAGTTAAGTTCTTGTCATAACGCTGAATCAGCAGAATTCCTGGATTCTCTACAACTAGATGGTCTCACATAGAGTTTATGTGAACTCTTTTTTGCTATTTACAGCTTTTTTTAGTAAAGCAGATCAAAACACGTCACAAAAAACTTGAATAAACAACAAAAAACAAAAACTTTTCAATCGAAGAAGAAAAAAGGGTTTGAAGAATATTTTTAAATTAAATAAGAGAGACACAAATCTACCTTCATTATTGTTATTTTTAATTCTAAACTTGGGGCAGGACACTGACCCTGGTTCTTTGGGAACACGGACTAGATACTACACAGAGTCGTACAGGAATGTGTATTAGCGTGTGTAATAATAATCATTTATATTTTTGAAATAGCAAAAACTAAGTGTCTCCTTACATTATACTCCTCGTTGACGGCGCAGATGTTGTTGTGTGGCAATAAACAGATGGATCAAACCTTATTGCCTCTGGCATTAGCTTTTTCCGTCATCTCTTTCTTAATTCTTCTGTTCTTCCTGGATGTGCTTGAACTACAAGCAAACATTATCTTTCCAAAGGGGTTTTGGGGTGAGTTCTGTTGTGACTGGTCCTGATCCGAGTTTTTTCTTTGAAGGTGGTATTTACCGGGCCATCAGGAGTTACTCCAGTAAAAAGAGAGACGAAGTGTCCGTGTCCATCGGGTCCGTGGTTGAGGTGCTGAGGATGTCGGACAATGGCTGGTGGCTCATCAGGTTTGAACCTCAACGAACACTGCAACATGTCGTGCGATTCTCTTTTGTAAATATCTGGATCTGTGTCTCCAGGTTCAACGGGAAATCTGGTTATATTCCCTCCATGTATCTGCAACCGTACAATGACCCGCGGATGGGCTTCCAGAAGAAGATGCACAGCTCCACGATGAACCTGGACAACCAGGGATCTCAGTTCTTACATCCCACTCAGAGCAATTCGACGGATCGACCCAGAAGTCAAGCAGGGCGGATGCACAGAGCTCAATCCCTGGACATCATCTCTGAGAAGTGGTCCGACACCTTCCTGGCCGGGAATGCCCGCTCCGCCGACGGTCGCAGTGACAGCCGGAGCAGTGAAGAGTCCAGCTTTTCCAGTTTTTCCTCCGGGTCATCCTCCTACCAGAGTGATCAGAAGAGCGACCACCCCCGACTGTCTCCTCAGACCTCGGACAGCGACAGCACCAGCATTGACATCAGCGTCTCAGATACCTCCAGCTCTGAGGAATCCCCTGTTGGCGATGTCCCGAGAGTTCCGCCCAGGCCCAGAGAGGACGAGATCCTGGCTCGCTGCACTACCATAACCCGAAAAGCAGCATTAGCAACCAAGAACAGGATCCTGCCTCAAACCATCCACAGCCGCTAAAGACTCCAAACATGGACTAAAACACTGAAATCGAACGATGATCCGACTACAGTACCTGCTCTCTAAGAGGCTTTTTTTAGTGGAGTATCTCACAATCAGCAGACTCGCGTTAGACTAACAGCTAAAGATCAATTTACGCCTGTAGCTTCAATGAAGCGCAGTACATCACACTTACATTCCAAAAAGCCTTATATATTCTTTTGATATAAAATTGTTTTTACTCTTGTGTGTTATGAATAATTATATTATATTGGGCATCAGATTTTTTGTTTTAGATCGCATTTACAGACTCTCATATGTTTACACTTAAGAAAATACTAAAACATGGTATTTTAATGATTGAACAACAAAAAGAATGTATATGTACACACTGATGACTTGTTCACTGTAAATATTATTGAAATAAAGTTTGACTTCGAAAAAAACATTTGTTTTTTACAGCTTTTCTTGACCAGCATTACAGGCACCAGTTTCAACTTTTAAAAAACATTTACGTCAATTAGGATTACATTAAATAATTCATATTCTGTAGCAATCTATCTATAAATAAATAAAATATTGAGACTTGATCACACCACCACTATTTACTTTTTGTCAGGAATCGGGTATACGTTTTGAAGAAGCAACATCCTTCAACGATTTAGAGACCCACATTTACATTTATTTTAGCTTAAATTTCCAATATTTTGTTTCTCTTCAATGTGGTGATTTTTTTTCTTTCTGATTTTATATAATAGATTTTATTTATATATAAAATATTTATTGACTTAGTTAGCTTTAGTTTTTTGGTAAACATTGTATCAGCTCTGAGGGAGTTTTAACTTGGTGTGGAATGCTCCTAAATGGCTCTTAACAAGATAAAAGTTGCTGACCTCTGGTATAGAAAAATCTGGTTGCACTGGATGTCCGTCTCTGTTGAGTAAAATAAACACTTGAAATTCCTTTTTTAATTGTCCATTTGTCCTGACGATTGCAAGGTTAGTTTGCAGCGGTGGCAAATGAGGATGGATAATTTGCAGGTTTGTTTTTATAACTGCAACTATTGCGAAACGTTTTTAATTCAGGAAGCATTTTAAAAACAAAACGTTGGCCATTAGGTCCTGTACAAATGTGAATAATGCAAAATAAAATATGGTTCAGGACCAGAGGAGAGAAATCCTTCCAGGCTTTTGCTCCTAAGCTTTAGAACGATCTTCCTCTCTCTCTGTGTTTGATGATCTACTGACTCCTTCAAGAAACATCTTAAGACATTTTCCTTGATTTTCTGGAACTCCTGTGTTGTTCTCGGTGTTATCTTGACCTTTTAAGTATATATTTTATCGAGTATTGTTTTTGATTGTTTAAGCGCTTTGTGACCCTGATCTGGAAAAGCGCTTTACAAATAACCTTTTCTTACTTACTTATCTACAATAATAAAAGACATTAAGACTTTAAAACTAAGTATAAAATAACAAAAAAACAATATCCGCTGTGTGCTTGGACCAAATTTTTATAGGGAGTTAAAAACATCATAAAATAATAAAAATACATTGTTAAACTCAGGTCAGCCAGTAAATGAGGGGTAAAATGGGTGAACTGTGCAAGACAATAAGGGATTGATCAAGAGATGCTGAAAATTTTGAGACAGTCAGCGAATTGAGGCTTTTCCGAGAAATCCTGACATATACCTAAAATCACACCACAGCAGTACGAAGTTAAATATTGACAATGATGAGCTTTTTTTTCTTGTTTTTTTTAGCAACTTTGAAAACAGAAAGGCTTTCAATTATTTATATATTGTTTTGGTGTTACGTTTATTCTTCCTTAATAATGAAACAAAAATTCACCAACGATGCTTTCGAGCTTGTTCTTGAAAAAGACCAGAAAGATTTTTTGAATTCCTGGCTAACATTTAACCGATTAGTGTTTGCTTCTGCAGGTGAACTGGGTTTACTTAAAATCAACGCGATTAATGAATCAGTGAACGTTTACAGCGGACATAAGGAAACGTGTCTGACAGCTCATCAGAAAGAAAAGCCTTCACAGAGTTTACAAAGCACTGCTGAATGATTGATGAAAACTCTGTCTATGGAGAAAATACCAACAAGTCTATATTTGTCCTCCATTTCGACAGCCATTATGTTGCAGGAAAATTAATCTGTTTACACAGTTATGTTTGAGTGGCTGCGTGTCACGCTTTAATGTTAATGTTTATCTTGCTTTTTACAAGTTAAACATTAACAACAGGATAACCTGCGATAACATGAGTCAGTGTCACGGTCTTGGTTGTTCGGGGTTAAGGATGTCAATGTCGTACTCCATCCACGTTTTGTCGGTAAAAAAGGAAGTTTTCATGAACTTCTTTCAAAATGTTTTTATTCCCTAAAATTTCACTTGGATTTTTGTTTATTTAATATCAACCTTTTTATCAATTTAAGAAGGAAAAAAGACTACTTTGCTAGTTATTAAACCAAATTAAAAAGATGTAGTAACAAGCTTCTGTGAATTTCTTTTTAGACATTATCAATTCATAGGTTCATGCAGCTCTAAATTATACATTTTAAACATTCAGCGACTTTTGGAATCGTAAACAACTTACAAGTAACTGGCATATCTTGAGTAGGTGCCGCTTTATATTTTTATTATTAAGCTTTACAACACAATGGTTGTTTATTTTGATTGAAAGCCAGTGGCAGTTTACAGAACAGGTTTGGTGCCTTTAATCACGTGCGTGTGGCCCATTCAAGAGAGCTAACTATGACACAATAAACTTTAACAGCTCTTTAAATAAATATCTTTAGAATGCTTCTGAATGTCAACCTGCGTGAGAACACTGCCATTTGTTTTATTGTTCAAGCTCTACATATCTGTGTTCCAAGAAAATAATTAGTAAACAGAAAAGAGCCACTTAAATTGATTCATATTCCATCACAATTAAACATTGATTGGTGGTTTGAAGGATTTTTTTAATTCTGAGAAGAACTTTGAGCTGATTGTTCTCCAATCAACCAGATGCGCCACTATACCTTACTTCAGGAATCAGGTGAGAAAGTTTTTGGCTTATTTTTGAAGAGTAATAAATTATAGTGTCAAATAAATGAGGTGGTTTTATTTGTCCCAGGGGGAGGACTTAGCTTGATAATAAGTTTGTTACATGTTTGGTGATTCTTGTTGCACGGTTCTGCCGAACAACACTGCTGAAAGCAGCTCTGTCCAGATTGCATTCAATAAGTTTAAATTGTTGGCGTAGAAAACAGTTTGTGAATAAGGTACAACTGTGTTTGAAATAGCTCTCTGACTTAGGTAGTAAATAGGAAGGAGTTCATTTTGGCTACATGAAGAAGTATGAGTAAATTATGAATATCAAGTATGATTTAAAGATGTACTGTTTCTGTTTTGTCCAGAGAACGCAATGCTGTTCATGTCTTTCCTATGTTGCAGGACGAGCTCAATGATGCACTGTTGACGGGGGAGTACGTCAACGACACCTCACATGAAGAGTCCACATCCGTGATCGTCGACTAACAGGGCTGCTGCTTCCTTTTTACCTCGCTAAAGAGATTTTTCAAAGAAGTGGATACTGGCTCTACATCAATATATATTTTAACAAAATCTTTACTTCAAAATAGGCTTTATTAGATTTTAGTTGATAATAAACATATATTTGTTTTGATGATTTGGCATTCAATTAATTCACTTTTAATACTTGATTTGGAATGATTATTATTATTATTATTTTTTTTTTTTGATTTAAGAGAAATGCTCAAAATTGCGTTCTCATACGGATGACAGTTTAGCATGTGTAGCTTGTGATCAGATTCGCGATTATTATTTTTTAATCAGTCTTGTCTTTGTTTTATTGCATCATTATTTCATGATGCAATCAGTGGGAATGTAAGGATATGATAACTTTACTGTAATCGACCATATAGATTAAACATTCATTTCAAATAATCACTTGATAAACTGATAATCTTTCATATTTAATTCATATTAAATAATCATTGCCTCTCTTTAGTATCCACTTGCTCAGCTATTGGTCAGGTCAGGTCAAGCCAATCTGTAGACGATGCCAGCAAGACTGGTTCCAATAAGGACAAGGACAGACATCTGCGTGAGTCGACTGATAAACAGATAGAGGCGTTAACCTGAATATTCATACTTTAAAGACCCGCCATTTCGTTAGAACTTGGCGCTTGGCACTCGAAGACGTCTCTGCGATAGATCTCTGCTTTGCCAAGGCCGATGAATCATGTCAGTTGTGTCTGTGACTTTTGCATAAAAGTTTCACTAAACAAGCATTTTCTCTTAAACTCATTCCTCTCTCTGTGTCCTTCTTTACCACCACCACTTATCGACACCGGGGAAAAGTCGGTTAATCGAGACCCAACAGTGTCGTTGCTTTCTCAGTGGAAATGGTGGAACAAACGATGAATAACATGCTTGGCCTCAGGGCAGTGACACACAAGAAAAAAGAATGTCAGGGAAACATCTGAACGTTTAAGGCCTCAGGGATGATGCCTATTGTAGAGTATTCAACATTCCACATGAGGTCAAAAAATACTGTCCTTCAAACCTTTTGGTGACAAAATAAATGAAATTAATACCTTTACGTCGTATTTTAGTAAATTTAATTGAGGGTTCAGTGTCTTTGCTCAAGGGCATTATGACAGAGATTGTCTGAGAACCAAAAATAGCATGAGAAAGATTGTGGTAATTCTAGTAATATTTATATTTACAGAAGGATGATTGACAGTTCATTAGATAGTTATTTAACCATGAATAGTCAAACCTTGCCATTTAGTACGCCAAAACAGCGACACACCCTCTCTTGTTCGATTCGAACCTGTTGTAAAGCCTAAGAAAATATCTTGGAATCTGTCTGAGCCATTACATCGTTATTATTATTATTAACATTACAACTTCCTGAGAACACTTTCAAACGAAACCACAGACCAAAAATGAGGCCTAAAACCAGAACCAAAACAATGGGTAAAAATTAAATCTACCTGTGCTTTATAGCTACTACCCACGCATGTACCTTCAAAAATGTAAAGTAACTTATCAACCAATCAAGCTTGACTAACATTTGCTGAACATTCATCACCATGAAACATTTACTCCTTTACCACGACAATGTAGCTAACTACAGAACCAACAATCCAGAAAAAAATTTACTTTCTTTCTTTTCAGTGACCATATTCTGAATCTCCAAAAAGACACTACTATGAGCAGTGGCACAAGGGAGGTGCTAGGTGGTGCTGTAGCTCTTCCTATAATAGCCAGAGCACCCGCCCAGCACAATATATTTTTTAAATATATAAATCATAAATTTAATTAAAATTATTCATCATATTGTTTAAAAATTTGAAATAAATAGTAATTGGAAATATATAATTTAGTCTAAAAAAGACTATATATTCTTTTATCCAAATATCAAAAATCATATTAACGTATTTTCCGCACTATTAGGCGTACGGGATTATAAGGCGCACCTTTAACGAATGGCCTATTTTAGAACTGTTTTCATAAATAGAGCACACTGGATTATAAGGGGCGTAGAATAAAATATACAGTCAAACGTTTGACTGGGGTTACGTTATGCATTAACTGGATAAAGCTGTGCTAAAAGGAATGTCAACAAAACAGTTGTATAAAGTCAAACTTTATTAAGTGTTCTGACAACTCCGTTCACTCCCACGGTAACGATGTTCAAATTATGTTTAAAAGGCTTCAAGCAGCAGCGCGTGAGACTGGTGTTGTGAGCAGACGAATGTTGAGTGTGCAGCAGAGAAGTTGAGCACGTGTATGACGGCTAGAGTGTGCGTGTATGACATGTTGAACGCAAGTGTAGGACTGGTTGAGCGCGCAGCAGAGTGATTTTGCACAAAAAAAAATGTTTTGAGTGTACAACAACCAAGACACACTCGCTCAAAACGGTGGCAGTAATCTTACTCCATAGACATCCGCCATGATGTGACGTGCGTCGTTAATCCACCCCCGTGATGACGCAATGACGTAATTCCGTCCATGGCGTGTCGGCGCAGAGTCATGAAAGTGTTTGTAAACAAGTCACCCACCAGGTAATTTTCATATATAAAACACTCTGGATTATAAGGAGCTCTGTCGTTTTTTGAGAAATTTAAAGGCTTTTAAGTGCAGAAAATACGGTAGAAGAAAATCATCAGCAAAAAAAGATACTATAGATCTGTATACGTTAAGATACATTAAGGTAGTACATTCTTCAAATAAACTTTTCTTTTGTCAATGATGTAAGAATAAAAAATAATCTGAACAATTAAATCTAATCTTATCTAATAGTCTGAACAAAACAAAAACTAGATGTAGCCTATTTTTCTATGTTTATGCGCACTGACACTTGCAATGTGATTTAATCAGGATAGAAAAGCAGAGGGTGAGAGACTGATAACTTCCACTACATCCTAAACCAATCCTAAAATACAGACTTAATTTCGTTTTTTCTAAACAATTGCATGTCGAGGCTTCGAGCAGTACGGAGGTATCTGGATGTTTTTAAGTGTGTCATTTGAGACGAAGAGGAAGAGTAAGAGTGTGAATAACACCAGGATACAGCCTAGGGCAGAGTGACGTCGAATTGAAACTGAACACAAGTGCTTGTGTGAAGTACCAAGTTATGTTTTTTTGCTATTGTTACAGGAATAATACCTCTTTGAAAGGCTGTCAAATTGTTTTGTAACTTGTAATTTCCAGTTGTGTTATTGATTTATCCGTGGTTCTATTATTCATGTTAGTCAAAATGTTTTCCATGCATTTTAAAGTAGTTAAAGTCAATGTAATTTGTTTTTTTTATCCACACAATTATTGGAAATGGAAGCGTTAGTAAATATCTTCCTGGTTATTGATATTGAGTTTATAATTTGTGTTGGGACAGTCCAAAAAAACAAACAAGCAAACAATTTAGTTTGAAGAAACTGAAACTCTTGTATTTAATCTCCATCCCCACCAATGAGGGGCTCTGATGTCATCTTATTCCTTGAAAGCATCAACACAGTTGTGGGTCAGCATGTTGTCGTTTTTAGCAAACGTGTGCTCTGGAGCCCACGAGCAAGGTTTCAAGATTCCACAGATAACGATAAATGTTCGGAATCCTTTACATCATGGACGGCCAGGCACTAGTCAGACTCCGCCGGGGTCCTCTCTGTGGACTCTGTGGACGGATGCCGCGACGCTGGAGGGCTCCCGGTCCCAGAGTGCATCATGGGTACATAGATGTCGTCCATGTTTGGCATCACAAACACTTTCTACAGTTGAGGAAAGAGAAGAGAAATTGTGTGTGAGCTCGGATGTCTCAGGCGGGTATTCAGTTGCAAATATCTGTGAACCTGGAATTCATCCTGCAGCTTCTTCTCAATCCACTCGGTCACATGACACAGAGTCACCTCTCGCTCACCAAGCTTGGGTCGAACATGTAGGTCCAACTTCGGTGGAACACAGAAACTGTACCTGCAGAAACAATTGATTCCGACCTTCAATACAACTTAATAGCACTGTGATTATCAAAATCAGTATGTAATGGTTATTTATTTAAAAACAACTGTTAACAAACAAGTAATATAGAGTAATTCATTGGTTTGTTTTTCTTTTTTTTCCCGCTTATTTTTTTGTGCATTCTTTTCTGTTTTATTTTTTCTGCGTTATTTCTACCATGTTTTTTGGTTTCCCAGGAAAAATATGTTTCAAAATACCAAGTGGAAAAGGATTGCACGAGAAACAGAAGAATCATTTGCATGGGGAAAAAAAAACTAACGAACAAAATCAAACCAATAAATGTATCACTTAGAAAAACACACAAAAAGTGGAAAAACGAAAATAGTTAAAATGATTTATTTTTTTACGCTTCTTTAAAATTGTTTTAAAAAATGTATTTGAGTGAAATTTTTGTAATTTTTGTATCATCTGGTCATTTGATAACTTTACAATGTTGATTTATTTTTCCCCTCGATTTATTTTTGTTGTTGATTCAACCTCAAAAATCAACCATAAAGTAACAAAAGTAGAAACCAAAAGTCTTTTTTGAAGTTTTCTCAGTACTGCCCTCACCATATGCGGTCAGTTGGTGGTGGAGGTATGTTGACCAGAAGAGTTCCAGAGAGTTCCCGGACCTCCACCGTCAGCAGCAGCGGCGTGTTGGACATTTCCTCAAACTTCTTCTTGATGAACTCATTCTCTGTCGCTTTCTGGAAGTACTTGGATTTTGCTATTTTGTCCACAAATCTTAAAATCTTTCTTCCAGTTCGTCCACCGCTGTGAGACAAGAGGAAGAGAATAAGTCAAACACTAAACATCAGTGCCATCAGAATATTGAATGTTCAATTTAAGATTTAATATGTAGCATGTTCACACCATCGCCTTTTACTTTTACAGTGAAAATAAAAATCACACAAAACACCTCAAGTCACGGTACACAAGTCATTCAACTAGTTTTAAATTGATGTGTCATCACAATATTTTAGTACAAAAATATGAAGGTACCCAAACAACCCAAAGCTGCTTTAAAGTAAGTATTGAAATGTAGTATTTGTTAAAGCATTGAATTATTTACTTGAATAATGTAGCTCAATAATTTCTATATCGAAATAATGCAAGTAAAATATTTAAAATAAATGTTATCATTTTTTTTTATACATATAGTTTAATAGTAGAATTCCAAAAAATATATAAAAATTAAAATATCAATATACAATTGTTTTCAGCTTTTTAGCTAAAAATGTTGTAACAATACTCGATTCTTCCATAAGGAATTCATGCACCAGTGCTTCTACATTGTCATGTGATCGTATACGTGTCGCCTGATTGGCTGAAAGTTAGATAAAGTAGCTCTTTTTATATTGTCTGCTCGCACTATTGAACCATACTTTTTATATTTAATTAATAAGCCTACAAATTGAACAATATTGAATTTAGAAAATGTATTTTTGGATTATTAGATTAATAATATATTGCAATTTTTATTTCAAATATTTATAAAAAATACCCCAAGAATTAAAATATTCAAATTTCAAATAAACCTATTATTGCCAATTGGTTGACAGGGACATCTACTGTGAATAAAGAAGTACTGCATTTAATTTCTCTTCGGACATCAAAGGAAACACTACAAGAAGAACCTCTCTGTCTGAGGCCATGGTGCTCGCCTGAAGTGAAAACTTTAGGACCGATAGACTTAAATAACGGAGGGATTGTGAAGATGATGAGCTGAATTAAGGGACAACATGAAATGTACCCTTCTGAAGCTGCTGTGGTTCCTTTGTCCCCGACCGGGACCTGAGGTTCTGAGAGCAGCAGCTCGTCCTCGTCCGAGGACCCGGCACTGGACGACTCCTCATCACTGTCCGCCAACACTTGCAGGATGGGTCTGCTGCTGTGAGAACGAAGCATCAGAAGTCTTCAAGTTAAAATGGGGAGAATTTGGCAACTAAGCTTAAGAGCTCTTTCTGGACCTTAATCCATGCTTCTGGTTCCGTGGGAGAGAGAAGGATGATCCACTCTAATCAATCTAATGTGGGGGCTCTGAGGATCAGAGACTGGAGGGATCAGGAGGATCAGGAGGTTCTGTAGGTGTGTGTTCATGTACAAATCTGCAGTGTGTAGTGGGATATTATCGCTTCTATTTTTAATATCAACTCTCTCTGATCCATTGACCTGAAATAGGATCTTATTATTCGCTGCTCTCACGTCATTATTTTGAAGAAAAAAATGTTGCTCACCGTGTGCTAGTACTATCCGTGATACAGTCCAAGTCCGGACCGCCTTCTTTGCCCAGTTTGGACAAGTTAAATTTGGTCTGAAGGGTCATCTGCAGGGCACCGTTGTAGGCCAGCTGCAGTTCTACCCACAGGCCTGCAGAGGGCAACACACAAAAATAGGTGATGACATTTACAGTATCACACATTTTAATTTACTTTTTTTGTATGTTTTAAATAAACTGATTTTATGTACACACACACACACACACACACACACACACAATTTACATTAACAACTACAAATGTGCTTTTAAAATTATATATTTTTATTTTGATAATTTTTTTCATTTTCTCTTTAATACAAAAACAACCAACTCTGAGGTCATAATGTACTATTTCAAAGCAGGTTAGTTAATACCACAAAAAAATCTATCAAGATGTTGCTTGAATAAACGACAATACTTTCAATAAAAAACAGTGTTAAAAGGTGTTTAAATGTAAAGAAATATAGTGTATTACATACCTACCAATGATAAGGCTCAAACACAAAATAAAGATCAAATCAAACCATTTCAATGTAAAATAGAAACAAGTTCTCAAGAGTCTCAACTATATATTTGAATGAAAACGCATTTTTATTTGATTGCAAAGGTTTTTTGTTTTTTTTCATCAAAGCAACCTTTTTAGATGGAAAATATTTATTTTATTAAAGAAACCTTTCTTCAATTTAAAATGTTTGAAGCAAGTTTTTTGATTGAAGTAACTTTTTTTACTTGAATAATAAAGACACAAATCTACCTTCATACAGTGGCATCACTGTAGCATCACTAGGTCGAAAGAAGCGATGCAAAAAAAACTCAATCTCACATTTGGAGTCAAATCCAATATCCAGATTAAAGCGCTTGAACCGTGATTATCCAACATTTAAATTCATGATCCATCATGTTGACGCGGCGCAGGGGAAGGCAGGATAATTTGCGGTGGTGGTTGTGTAACCTCACAAATCATGAGGTCGACCAGAGACACGAGCCAATGTGCTTCATCTCTGTGAGATTACAGCAGAAATACAACGTCTGATCTGATGCGGCTAGAATCCTCATCGGTGTAGCCGTGCACGGACCCACCTCTGTGGTCGACTTCTGGTCGGGCTGTGGAGGAGATCTGGGGCACGGAGTTCCCCATATCTAGCTCGGTGAGAGTCAGTTCGTTCATGAAGTACGGGAGCTAGGAACCAGAAACGACATCTCAGTGTGACACATCCAAGCAGCTTGCCAAGCAATTTATGTTACTCTGATTTTGCTGAGCTTCTTTTGAATCTTGTGGGACACTGCGTCAGCCCAGTACTTCTCTCTGAGGAAGTCCCAGAAGATCCGTCCAATCAGAGCGTTGGCCCAGGAGTTCTGACTGTTCCCGCTCTCATCTGATGCGAAGCAGGTACACTGTTGGACGAGGACAATCTTTATTTTTACAATAATGAAAGAAACCAAAACAATTGAAGAATTACGTTACCTTTTCTCTGATGCCGGGACTTGTTTCCGTGCTGCAGGCTCCGGGGCTGGACATCGGGGTAGGCCCTTCGGGGCCCAAAATACGTGACATGTAACCATTATAGTCCAGGTGTGAAAGTCCCCTGTTGATACTTGATGTTTGATTGGTGGAGGCTGCGTTGACAAAGGTGTCTGGTGTCAGAGAAGGAACTGTGTTTTCTTCATTGCTGCTGGAGCCTGAAAAGATACAAACAAGATACTGTACGACTCTCTAAGTCGGGGGGGCTCATGAACTATCTTTCTTAAATGCTCAGCAGAACATTTGTTTTGTTTTTAAGAAATATTTTGTAACAGTATGCATTCGTAAACAATACCAAACTTTAAATTGAATGTACTAAACATAAACAGAAATGTTGCCCTCATGCTATAGCACCAAACAATCTTTCTTCTTTTTTCGCCAACATTGACATGCAAAGATTTGGACCATGTAATCCATAATCCACACATGCGCTAGTACAGATTCCTTATCCAGATACATCCACTAATGCATTATTTATGTTTGTCATACCCAATCTGGACACACATCTGCCGGGTTTCTCCTTCTCACACACTCTGGAGGCAAGAAGAAAATTACGAAACCACTCCTCCTTGTCCCTTCCCGTGCGCCCGAACAGATAAATGCTGCGAGGCTCGCAGGGGTTTTGTGTTCTCTCTTCTCGTTCAGGATCTTCTTTAAGCTGTTGTTTATCCTCGTCCTCGGTGCACGAGCCTTCACACAGTCGGATGCAAATAGGATACTTCGGGTTCCACATTCTCTTCTGGGCCAACACCGACGGCAGCAAGAAGACCTTGAAAAAGATCATTTAAAACAATCATTCATGTGCAAATGTTTCCATAATTTCAAGGCACTAGTTCCAGTTATTAGAGTAAAAATTAGACGTCATTACATTTAAACCCAAAACAGAAACGTCAGTCAACATTCGTTTTTAAAAGAGAAGCAAATGTGGAAGTGATAAAAGCCGCAGTTCAATGAGTGTTCACTTGAGGCTGGCTGCGGTAAGACTTGAAGACAAACACACCCGGACAAAGATCACACTTTCAAAGCTTTAAAAAACACATTTACAGTTTACAGGCTAATTTATCTATCAGCACACACTGTAGCGCTTGCTAGCCGCTTCATTCTCAAGCTAATTGGCCGTTGTTTCATCATCCAATCATAATTCAGCCCGCTAGAACTCCATCTCTAGTTCGAAGTCTGGCTAATCCAGAAGACCGCACTTCCAAGATGGTGGTGATCCGATTGGCCTAAAAACAAGGGACCAAAAACAGATGTCCCAGAAATGATGTCTATATCATATGCAGCAGGGGTTGTTGGACGAATAATTGACCAAATTTTCTTTACCAAGGAGTATCAAATTACTTTCCTTAAACCTTAGTTTTGCTGTTATTTCAAGTCTCTATAATCTATAATCTTCACACTTTCAAGATCAAACTATGTCCAGGACAGACTAAATACTTATACCTAGAGTTATAAGGGTTGAATAAAGCGCATGTTCCTCAACTTAATCTTTCTGATGTGCTCTGGATTGAGTCAGACGTATAATCTAAAAGACATTTGCTAATCTCAAAATGCTTCTGTTCGTGCGCAAGCTTGGTCAGTGCTGGTGCTCACGCTCCTAAACATTTAGGGAAATCTGTTTCTACTTCGACAATCTTTTATAAAATACTCGTGGGGGATGGTAGCTTTCTGATCCAAGCATCAGTTGGATTATCATCATCCCAGGAGAGAGGGATGTTCGGACATACTGCCAGAGAAATCTATCCTTAGCAGAAAAACATATTTGGCACAAATATTTTGATAAACTAAATCCAAACAGAAACAGAGTTCTTACTTTGCTGTTTGTGAGAAGGAAAGAACGGGTCTTGGTGAACGTGGCCTCGGGGACTCTCTCGTCAAATGTTGCCAGGCGGCTGATGTTGGACCGCGGGGAGTCCAGACGTAGGCAGGGTCCTTCCAGAGTGGCGTACACAGAGTGGGTCGATGCCAAGTGGCACGTTTCTGCGTCGTATTCATGGCTCTCATTCATCCAACCCTGAGAATGCACGAGACGAAGGTGTTCAATCAAGTGGTTACTTGGGTAAGGGTTGGTTTGGGTCACTATCACATGACTCAGCAATCTCTAATATCTACCTGCAATCAGTGTGACACAGAAATTCAAGTCTCAACTCTACCTGGTTTGTGTTGGGTTTCCACCAGAAAACTACATCAAAGAATATATTATTTTAAGTACCACTGCAGCTGATTCATCAGAGTGAAGTCACTCTAGAGTCAGCAGGGTAGCACAGGAAACGAACCCATTTGGCTATTATGAAAGATACATGTATGCATTTGCGAATCCTTTCACGCATTTACAAAGCTTTAGCAACAATAACAGCCCCATAATGTAATAATTTGGTCTTGCTGTCCTTGAAAGTTGGAATGATGTATAACATAGTGGCAGTTAAGGTTATATTTTTTCAGCTCTGAAACACATCGAACAAACAGCTTCAGGATTACGTTTTTCTCTGAATACTTGGGGCTGTGAGGATGTCAAAGCATGAAGGGTTAAAAGTAGAATACATAATAAATAGTCTGGGCAAAACACAAATACCATCTGGACTTGCTCAGCCCAGAAGATTCCCCAAACATCACACCTAGAAACATGTGATCATAACGCCTCACTATTTGGCTTTTACAACCCACACGTTGATTCTAACTCCTCTTCTCAAAATATATATTCTGGCTGCTCAGACTAGGTATTTGGAACTGAAGAAGCCTCTTGGATAAATGATGAAACTTCCCAAAACTTCTGACACATCTCATTTGAAACTGTTTTTTTTGGTTATCGGTTATTGTTCATTCAAGTGCACAATGCAGTAGTAGTTTATATCATTAGAAACTCAAACTTTTATACTTTACAAAATCATCTTGCAGAGCCAGGTTAAACCCGTTCCTGTGCCTTGATCCGTCTTCAGGGCCATACGTTTCACATCTCTTGTTTGAAGGTATTATAGGAATGTACAAACAATAGAGACACATACAATTGCCAATTTAGCTACTGGCTGTTCAATAACTATTAAATGCTGCACCTTAAGAGATGTCAAAGGTTCATCTACTCCCAGTCGTGACAAATTACAGCCTCCTACCACTGCTAATTGCCTCAGTAGCTGACAGTCTGCTGAGTCTGGATGTTAGCCGTCGTGCAGAGTACAGTCGCTGACAGGATTTCAAAGGAGAGGTCTAATTACTGCTGCTGCTCTGGCAGGCTTCATAACGATTTGTTGTGTTTTTTTAGGAACGTCTGTAGTTCCTTAACTGGATTTAGATGTTTGGAAAACTGTTAAAGTGGATTTAAAGGTTTGGTGTTATTCTTTTGAAGGGTAGAAAGACAAACCTTGGAATTTTTATTTGCCTTGATGTACTCGTGGAAACACAACAGAAACTGGAAGAGTTGAGTCGAACAAAGTATGGTTAACAAAAGCCGGTGGAAGAGGATCCTTTAGACTTCAGGGCACCAGGGTGGAATAATCACATTTCACACAAAGATGACAAATACGGAATTTAGATACAAATGAACCTCAAAATCACCTGAATTGCAGTAATTCCCAGTTTTAAATTTGACGCGTAAAAAGGCGAGAAATTTAATGAACATTTCAGAACTTTACATTTGAAAGTAGAATTACCTTTAATGTCTCAGGCTCACTGCTGGTCGAACCTTCCGTAAGTGAAGAAGGTTGCAATGCATTGTATTGCGAAGTAGAGGAGGGACACTTGGAAGAACCCATTCTAATCAGGCAAAGTCCGAGCAAGAATCCAAAACACAATCCTAAGGCAAGTCCGGAGCAGTATGGAGTAAGAGGGAGGACGAAGTATCCGTATGACAGAACCACTGCACAGAAAAGGGTCATACGTGGGAGTGGCTGGTAAGGTGGTTGAACAAAGTCCTTAGTTGGGTCTGATGGTTTGTGACTTTTGCTTTTTTGTTTCCTTTTGCTTTGCGGTTCCATGGCAAAAACTTGTATCATGTCACCATCTGTACTTATTTCCAGCTTCTCCTCTTTGGCGATCTTGCGGTGCACTGGGCAGGAGCTACACTGACTCTTCCCAGGATTCTGGACTGGAGGCCAATAAAAAACAAGTTCATTGTCACTTCTACTTCCACTGGCCGGTGATTCCAATGCTCCAAAGTCAGGGGCGTTCTCACCTCCTACGGCTTTACAACTTGAGTTGGCAGGTCCTTGAGTCTTATGTTGGTGTTTGGGACTGCCGGTGCTCTCCTCCCTCCTCATCTTATTGAACATGCTGGTCAGTGGTTCCTGCACAGCCTCAGAGAGCTTCCTTTTAGTATCTTCTAGTTCCACTTTAAAGAAATTTCCCTTTACACTGTCTCCAAGAGGAGAGTGGGAGCTAGGAGACGGGGGTGCGGTTCGTGAATCTCCATTACTGCGGTTTTTGGGTTGCGTCAGCTGCTTCCACAAGTGTAGGTTAAGGCGGGAATCTGATTTTGACTGAGATACTTCTGGTTCCGAACGGGAGAGCTCAGTGGAGATGGACTTCACAAGGCTGAGAAAGGGCCGTGGTCTGAGGGTGGTTCCTTCTTTTAGTTCCAGCTCCGTGGACAGGGACTTGACTAGGCTGGCTAATGGCCGATGTGTAGGTGTAGACGGTCCCGGGGAGAGAAAACTGGAGCCTGTGTTGGAGTAATGTCCAAGTGAACTGGGGGATGATGGTGAGAGAGGCACGTGGAAGGCTGGAGACTGTAGCCCACTATCATCATCCACAGAGAGCTGTTTCTCTTTTGAAAGTGAGATAGAGGGGTATTCCTCATCCCGATCCATGGAGAAGATCAGCTCACTTTCATCGAGGCTGTTCCACTCTCCCTCTGTCCCAGTCAGCTGAATCACTATCCCCCGAGCCAGATGCCTCTTGGTGGCACCCACTGGAGGGATTTCCTGAGGAGGGTGGTTGGTCCCTTGGGAGGATCTTCCCGTTCTCGGACCACCATCCTTACTTCTCATCTGATCCGGCTCTGCCATTTCCAGGCTTTCACATCACACACCCAGAAATGTCCTAAAATAAAAATTAATATCAAGGTCAGATTGTCAGATGACAGATTTAAGTTTTTCATGGCAATAAAAAAAAGAGGGTCAGATGCATAAGAGCATGTGAAACTAAACTACCTCTCGACAGGATTGCAATGACTAACCTCTAAATAACACCTGTATTCGACACGATTAAGTGGTTATGTGTTGAATCTTACCAAAGGAATAAACAAGATAATAATAATAATCTCTATTTATATAGTGCCTTTGACAGCCATTCACACACACTGATGGGAGTAGGCTGCACCACATGGTGCCGAATCTGCCCTCAGGAGAAATCAGGGTAAAGTGTCTTGCTCAGGGACACAAGCTTGTCTGGAGCTGGGATTGAACCTGCAACCTTTTGGACTGCAGGCAACCACTCTAGCATCTGAGCTATGAAGATGTGTATCATGTGATGACAAATAACAACAACAGAACAAAAACAAATGCATTTCCTTTAATTTAATACAGAATACCTCATTTATACCTACTTTCCCAAATCAATTTTACTCAGGGACATGTAAAAAAATAAAATATATACTGTATATATGTGTGTGGCCCTATTTTTCTGACGTACTGTCTATTGAGTGGAGTACATAGAATCCATTAAGTCCTTCATTCTGTCACCACACACCATTCTGCAGCTTACACCTCCTGGTCTTGACAAAAGTTGCCGTAACACCATCAAACAACCCTGCGATGAGTCACAAGGTGGGCTTTGGTTTCTGTCACTATCCATGCAGGACTTTTGTGTGTCATCGGCATTTCATGTTCTCACATGACCACCTCCTACTGACTTGTCAAAACCCAGCAAAGCAGCAAAGCAGAATGTCGCTGCTGGTATCAGCTTTTTCCTCGCACGAGAAAAGAGCAGCTCAGGATCACTACGGGCGGCCATTAGAACTCAGAGGGAGCCTTTATTTCACTTGCATCTGCATTAAAGCGACTTAAATCCTACCTTGCAATGGCCAGAATTATGTAACTGTATTACAGTGCTGCGTGGCACAATTTCTACCAATTCCACAGCAGCTGGTGGATTCTGACTAATCTGCTGTCACCCGAAATGAATGGATGGTAGATAAAAATCACAGTCCCACAGTGGTGTGGCCTGCCAGGGGTACAGACACATACTCTAATGAGGCCATATGGTTGGATTTTCTCTTTATTAAAATGTCCTAAACCAATCTGCAATTTAGAAACAACACTTTTTTTATATTAATATGATCTGAGTGAGTCTTCTTTATACACTAGACATAAAATACATGACCTGAATCGTTGGAATTTAAGCTCACAACACAACCGACATGCTTTATCAGTGGATAGTATAGAGGGTTGACTTTTAGAGACTTTAGCAAAAAATAGATTTAATCACTAGAACCATCCCGGCATGGAAAAGTGTTCTCCTGGTATAAGTAACAGCTGTTTATTCTCAAAGTCTCTCCAACAAATTTGCATAAAAGCTATTAGCAAGTTTTAGTTTGTCTCATAAAACAGTAGTCCCCCATCTTTTTTTGCACAGTGGACTAGTTCAATGTCTGCGTTATTTTTACAGAATGGCCTGTAGAGAAAAACAATACAAATAAATGTGCAACTTACACAATTATAGAAAATTAGAATCAATATAACAAAAAATAACTTGTTTTCTTTTTCTGTACAACCTGGTATTGATTGCCTTCAAAATGGTACAGAGTCTCTGGCCAGATATTAGGAGATTACTGCTTGAAAAGACCCAATATTAACTGTATACAGTGAATTCTGGGACACTGAACACACTTTGGACCAAGTGGCCTACACAATGGCTAATCTGTAGATATAAATTCGGGTAAAAAGTCTCTAGGAGTTAATCTAGCTGGCGGTGAAAGAGCAAGACAGCCAGGTGGGATAATGTGCCATGGAAGACCACATTTTTTTGTAGTTAAACTTGGCATAAATTCATAGATATTAGGCATTGGAGACGGCAGCGTAAAGAACGGACTCAATGAAAAAAGACAACAAAAGCTGTAAGAGGTTATAAAAGCAGTTGATCTGATAAACTTTTTTTGTTTTGTTTTTTGTTTTTTAAATCTAGCGAAAATACTGTTGCGTTACAAGCACTTTTCAGGAAGAAAATATAAATATTTGTTTGTAACATCTTTTTGTGTACATTTTTTTCCTTAGTCCGTGCAATTTGTATACAGGTGCACTCTAGTCCAGATATCACATAATACATGAAGAAAGGAAAGTAATTCCTATTCCACTCAAATTCTACAGCACAGTTGGTTAAAAACACTGGGGTGCTGATCATCTTCCCTGCATGGAGGCTGTTCCTGCTACACTATTTGAAGCTTCAGTTTATGTCTCCATGATTCATTACCATAACAGTGGAACAGATTTGTTTTCTCGTTATGCTTTTAAAACTGTAAAATCGGAATAAAAATTGCGCCCTCAAAGCTCATATGCTATGGTGGTTGACGGTAGTTAGTGCAATCACTGCTGACGCCCATGAGCATGTCTTTTGGGTTTAACTTTTTCCGTGAGTATTCAGCTGTGAAAGATCCCGGGGGCTGGACGAGCTGTGTGGTTTAAACAAGGACACTGGGACCAAACTAACTCTGGTTGATATTTTGCATCCATCATGTTTCCATTCTTAGTTTTAATATTGAAAGCTGTGATGTATGGAAGTTTTCTATAGGGTTCGGTGTTAAATGCAGCACAATTAATCATCCACATCTGCTCTCTGCTGCACTGATGTAGGATCAACCTCCGTGCTAGAGTGTTTGTGCTGCTCTCATCAGACCCTTACAATCTCAGATTAACATTAATTCAGGGTTAAACTGTCAAATCTGACAAACCACAAAGCAGGATCATCAGATAAATCCACGTTTGGTGCAGTGTGTTTCCAAGTCAGTTCAGCTCAGTGACCCGCAGTTGACATTTGAAATTCTTCTCTTTCGTTCACCCTCACCCTAAACCTAACCTTATCCCTAACCTTAACCTTAAACCTAAATCTAACATTTACCCTAACTCTAAACCCAACCCTAAATTTATACCTTACTTATACCCTAATCCTAACCATAACTCTATACCTAAAACTAACTTTACCTCTAATTTAAACCTAACTCTGATCTTATCTGTAACCCTAACCTTAACCCTAGACCTAACCCTAAACTTGACCATAACTTTAATCCTAACCCTAACTATAATTGTATCCCAATCCTAAAACCGAATTTATCCTAAGCTCCAATTTAACTCTAACCCTTACCCTAACTTAAGCCTAACCTTAAAAGACAACTTCACCCTCACTCTGAACCTTGCCTTAATCTTAACCCTAACCCTACCTTAATGTCCAGCCATCTTTTTTAATCTCTCAGCAGATGTTCAATTAATCTTTTACAACTCTAAGCTGATAAAATCCAGACTAGAGATTTTGGAGAATTCTTGAAAAAAGAAAACGAAGACAAGCATATACAAATCATTGTCTCCTACCATGTGCCCTCTTGTTGACCCCTGTCACTCACCAATGTTGACCTTGCACTTGTTCTCTGTGAATCCCACACCAAGAGCTGACGCAGAGTTCTGCCATGACTTCTTCATTATTTCACCTCACCAGCAGGGCCCCCAGGAGACATCATCATCAGAAGTCCAAGACACCTCAACTGAGTCCTCTCGACGCAGAGAAGCAGCCGCTCTACCAAAGGAGTGTCCTTGTAGCCACTATTTTTCTTTTTTATTTATTCAGCAGATATTTGAATGTAAACAAAACTTAACACTTTTTTCACCTTTTAAAATTTCCCTCACTAAATACATGATTGATAATTAATTCAATTAGTCGTTAAAAACGAATTTAAATAAATTATGCTTTATAGTAGCCTGCATATAGAAGTATATCAGGGTAATCAGAATATTGAATGGTTATGTTTAACATTTCAACTGTTAAACTCTATACAAATGTTATTATTATACCAACATATTTATATTGAATATAAAACAATATAAATTAAAAAATATTGAATTTAGTGTCATTATTGGAATAAGAATATCAATCCCTTTTTGAAAAAAAAAAATAGAACAAAAAACATTTTCTACATACATAAAAAAACTAACTAATCCAACATTGCATGTTATAAATTATTGAATTAAATTATTCAAAAATGTTCAATTCAGCCATTTAATATTTATTACACTTGGTGACATACTTCTATAGTGTTAATTAATGTTAATTAAACTAGAAAATAATTACTTATCACAAATTACTGTAAAATAACAGTACAGAAATACATTTAAAACCCCCACAAATCCTTAAAATGTTGAACTCTTGGAAAACACGAAAAGAAGAAGCCGATAGCGCAGCACAAACTAGATTTTGAACCTGACACATTTACCCAAACTGCTCCCTTTTTTTTTAGAAACAACTATTCATTAACATCCGTCCTCTATGTTGAAGGTGTACAGCGTTTTCTCAGTTATGATGTTAGAGAATAAAAACTCTCCTCATTCTATGTTCGCTAAAGTATTCCAGAGTCTGCGATCCATACAAAGAAACAGAATAAAAACACTTACCAGTCCATTAATGTCGGAGCAAAAACCTGCTGCTCTGTGTCGTCTCCTGATGGTTCTCTCTCCATTTGTGAATGTGAGCAGCAGTCTGCTCTCTCTCTCTCTCCCGCTCTCTCATGCACACACCTCCTGTTAACCCGACTTCATCCAGATGTGTCATGCCGAGAATCACAGCTCACCAAACTGATTATGAAAAGCAAGGCCGTGCTCCGTGGTAATCCAGATTAGAGAGTTCTGCAGCCACACAACACGCTGATATTCCAAGAAGCTGCTTTCTTTGAAAACATCTCCAGGCTCGCTAAAAGTTGTGTCCCTCAGATCATTGTCTCATAGACCTCAAGTCTTCTCCATCGACATGTCCGGCTCCAGCGGAGTGTGAAGAGAGGTCTGCTCGAAAAATACCTCCTTCACTTCTCTCTCCTCCATCTTGGCCTACATTAGGGAACTCAGGAAGCCCTAGAAATGACAAAGTGAGAAACGGGTTGCGTGAGGCGAGGGCTGCAGCTGGGCTCAAACAATAACCCTCAATCCATCATTGCCATATATTAACAACAACACGATTACTTTCGCATTCATGAGTCAGTGTGAGCACTGTTAGGGTTCCTGTGAAGTTGAAGCACAATGACGTTCACAAAAGATGTATTTATTCGTTTCATCTGCTCTCCGCAATACCGGCCTATCCATCCATCCATCCATCCATCCATCCATCCATCCATCCATCCATCCATCCATCCATCCATCCATCCATCCATCCATCCATCCATCCATCCATCCATCCATCCATCCATCCATCCATCCATCCATCCATCCATCCATCCATCCATCCATCCATCCATCCATCCATCCATCCATCCATCCATCCATCCATCCATCCATCCATCCATCCATCTGGGTCGCGTGGGCAGCTGCTTCAACAGGGAGTGCCAAACGCCCTTCTCCCGAGCAACATCTGCCAGCTCTGACCGAGGGATCCCAAGATGCTCCCATGCCAGTGAAGAGATATAATATCTCCACCTGGTCCTGGGTCGACCCCTTGGTCTCCTCCCAGCTGAACGCCCCTGGAACACTTCCAAAGGGAGGTGCCCAGGGGGCATCCAAGAGATCCCCGAACCACCTCATTTGACTCCCTTCCACACGGAGAAGCAGCGGCTCTACTCTGAGTCTCTACCGAGTGACAGAACTTCTCACCCTATCTCTAAGGGAGACGCCAGCCACCCGTCGAAGGAAACTCATTTCAGCCGCTTGTATCCGAGATCTTTTTTCTCCGTCAGGACCCAAAGCTCATGACCGTAGGTGAGGGTGGGTACAAAGATTGATCGGTAGATAAAGAGCTTTGCCTTTTGGCTCAGCTCTCTTTAACGCCCAACAGTGCGGTAGAGCGAATGCAATACCACCCCCTGCAGCACCAATTCACCGACCAATCTCCAATTCCCGAACACCCTCCCCCGAGAACAAGACCCCAAGATACTTAAACTTGAGGCAAGGGCTCAATCCCAACCCGGAGAGAACAATCCATCTTTTTCCTGCTGAGAACCATAGCCTCAGATTTAGAGATGCTGATCCTCATCCCAGCAGCTTCACATTCAGATGCAAACCGATCCAGCGAGAGCTGAAGATCGCAGAGTGATGAAGGCATGAGAACCAAACCATCTGCAAAAAGCAGCGATTGGATCTTCAGGCCACCAAACTTCAAACCTTCCTCGTCAGAACTGTGCCTCGAAATCCTGTCCATGTAAACCAGGTTGGGTATCACTGATATAGAGACATCAAGCAAGCGTTAAATTGAAAGATTTGAGTGTCTGGTGAAGAAAATCCAACACAGAGATAAAAGAAAACAAAAAGATTGAGCTAGCAAGAAAAATAAAGACAATTTCACTATCAGACTCTAACTATTAAAGACAGTTTTTCAAATGTTATTTTTATTCAGCCAACGTCCTCCACTGATAATATATTTTGAACCTTTGTGTGATTGAGTTTGACACCCTTGAACTAATTCATCTTTTTTACTTGCTCCAAAAATCAATTAAACTAATTATAGTGGCATAAAGAAACATTTAAATGAAAGATTTTTCTGAGTGATTCCTGCAACCTTTAGTTTCCACCAGCAGTTGTGAATTTTACTACATTCTTTTTTCACACGTGTCAAAGTCGTGGCCTTGGGGCACAAATAATAGATGGTTGACTTAAAATCGAAGTAGTTCATCAAGGCTCATACTTCCATCAGACTAATATACATTAGTGAGGCCCGTGACTTAAACTGCTAAAAGATTTTGGCAACTTGTGTTAATAGAGTTGTAAATATTTGAATGTTCATTGTAACTAAATAAATATTAAAATATTTATTAATTAAATTCGATTTTTTTTTTCATTTCATTTAGGATTTTATCTTGATGTATTCATATAATTTCTAATATATTTTTATTTTCATCAGAAAACATCAGGTCTTTTCAATTCACCAATCAATGTCCACTTTAGGGTGTAAGTAAGTAAGTAAGTAATTAGTATTTATAGAGCGCTTTGACTGACTACCCAACAAATCAAGACCAAGAAGACTAAAAAAAACTAAAATATATATATAATAGAAAAGGCAACTTGCCAATAGAAGACCGGGACTGACTGTGCATGTTGGTGAGCTCCCCACCCCCTCTGATGGACACACACATACCTTACCATCTGTTGACACATGCAGCGGTTCAAAAATAGCCCTCCTCTAGAAACCAGCAAAGAGTTCTGGTCATGACCACACGGCTCGCCATGACAGCGCACTTAACTCCCTACTGCCCGTGCTGAGAGTAGACCTGGACATGGAGCCTGTTTCTGAGCAGTACTTGGAATTCCACCCCATCCATGGGACCAACGTTCAGCTGGACCATTCAGGAACTCAGGCCACGCGAGTTGAGAGCTTCGCCAATGGCGTTTGTTTCAGCAAACAGCCCTTAAGTCCAGGGGAGATCTTCCTCGTAGAGATCGAGGATAAGGAGCTCGGTTGGTGTGGCCACCTCCGGGTTGGTCTCACCGCCAGAGACCCCATGAGCCTAGAGGCCGTCCCAGAATACTCCATCCCCGACTTGACCGACACTGGGGACAGCTGGGTTTTTGCCATAACTCGCAACCACAACAAGGTGGCGGAGCAAGAAGAGCCGGAACACCAACAAGCTGGCGGTCAGAGGCTCGGCCGCGGTGAGGTGGAGGACGTAGTGATCAACCATCGCCCCAAATCTTTCTTCACAGACTCGCACCTGTACATTGAGAATATCCGGATCCCCAGAGACAAGCTGGTGGGGCGCAGTCGACCGGGACGCTTCAGTCACATTCTGGACGACTTGTACAAGACGAACGTGCTGCCTCCCACGGCCAGACGGAGCAGGATAGGCGTACTATACGTGGCCAAGGGCCGAGATCTGGCTGATATGCACATTGTCATTAATGGGGAGGACATGGGGGCTTCGGCCAGGGGCATCCCAACGATCCAACCTTTATACGCTGTAGTGGACGTCTTCGCTGCCACCAAGTGTGTACGAATCGTCCAGGTGGAGTACGGATGTAAGTAGGGCTGTGTATTGGCAAGAACCTGCTGATGCTAAATGTTTCAGGATACAGGGGTAACAATACGATATAGTGTGATATATTGCATAACTGCAGGAGCAAGAATATATGTGTAGTATTGTTCAAGTACTTGACTCTTGACGAAGTCGCTGCTGCTTTCATTTAAAAAACAAAATATGTCCGAACATCAACTTTAAAAGCTGCTGGAGTCGACTGTATCCTCTCGTCCTCAGTCATCTCGCAGGAATTCACTCTTCCTTTAGCTGAGTACTTTGAACCAGCTTATACAATTATACACCAAATCGATGTATTTCCTGTAAAACTGCCTGCTGGAGGCGCTCTTGCAAGAAGCGTAAGACAATATATCCCAGAACAACAGGTGGCAGAAGCGCACCAAAAGCTGGATGTGATCCTGCCGTTAAACAAAAATAAGATGATAGTTGTTTCATCCTGACCCCCTCATGAAGAAAGTGTTATATTATGAGTATTTAGTAGTATATTTTAGTATAATGTGAAAAAATATTACCCATTTAATTGATAGTTATTTTACTTTTCAAATGAGTATTTGAATGTATAGTTAATTCATCCAATGATGTGAAAACTTATATATTAGTATATATTAGTTGATAAAATGTTTTATATTTTATTTATACATTTATTTTTCTTTGTTAACCTAAAATGTTTTTGGAGAGTAAATAGCAACATTCTTTAACATACATACACAGAAATGAACACTGTATTTTTATCCCTTCGATATGCTGTTTGGATTTTTAAATTTTATTTGTAAAACAGATTTGAATGGGACTATTAGCTGCCTCGGTTTGTCCATCAAACAGATTTTGTTGTCTTTATTATTTACCTGCCTATGCTATAAATTACATGTAGAAATCAACACTTTAATTTAAGCACTTAAAGCTGATGATGGATAACAATGTTTATTAGGCTCCTTGATTAGATATAAATGAAAACATATTTTAACTATACTCTTACAAACATCATACAGAATAAACTAAATTATAAAAAATTAAAACTATTTACAACCTGTCGTCTGCACCAGAACAATAGATACTTTCTACCAAATTTTAGCAAACACACACAAATATACTGCATGAAAAATAATAATTAATAATTAAAAACAATTTAAATTTAAATGAGCAGGATTTGAACCGACAAAACTTTACGTCACAATAAGTGAAGACACAAACCAAGATTAAAATTAGAACGTGAAACAATGCAAATGTAGTGTATCAGTTGAAGATACAAAAATACAAAATAATCAATGTTGATGATTATAATTTAAATAAAAAAGAATAAATAATAATAATAAATAAAACATAAAATGATAAATAAATTAGAAAAACGGCTGGAGGGCTGTGGCCCAGCGCCCTCTTGGGTCCAGCTGCCACTGGGTTGATGGTGAGACTTTGGAGACGGCAGCGTAAAGAATTAACTCAATGCAAAAAGACAACGAAAGCCTTCAGAGTTAATGAAAGTACTTTTCTTGTAGGCATTCAATCAGGCTACAATAAATGTCCTGAAAATTATTCTTATTAGGATTAACGATTTTTAAAGTGTTTAAACAGTAAAATTATGAAATAAAATTGTCTCTTTTTTTAGCTTTTGTGTTGTGGCCTCGTTGATAATCTGCTGGAATATTTTCTTCTTTTAATAAAACACGGTAAAAAAAAAAAGAGATCATCAATATCAGACAATTAATTATTCCAGTTATTGGTTCATATGTTTTTATATTCATCTCTTACAGATCAAACTAAAAGAGCATCTTTATATTTGACACCTGCCTTATTACTGCACCAGATGCAGGCGAGAAAATGATTCAATTCATTGACGACTCTTTCACATTTCTCTCCTCAGTTTCGTCACTGCAGACGTTATGCAGACAAACAATCCAGAAGTACATCGTGCACAGAATGGCCATCGACTGGCTGGACCTGCCTGAGGCCCTCAAGCACTTCTGCAAGTACGAGTGAGGGGACACTCCTGAAGAGAACTTTACAGCCGCAGATGGAAATCATTCATGGAAACACGTCTGATTTATTTTCGATAGCGAATGTGCAGCTGTCATTTCATTCGTGTCATGCATGTTGTGGCGATGCGAGGAAGAGATTGCCGTGAAAAAAACGTCTCCATGGAATCTTGCTCACGGGCGTCAGAGGTTGCAATGAGACAGATTGTGGAGATGACGTCAGCAGTCACCGAATCTGAAGTGGGATCATGTCGGTGAATAATTTAAACTGTGAAAACAGAAATACTAGATGAGATGTTACAATGTTTATATTCAATGATAAAACATACATATCATTATTTATTTAGAAATTAAAGTGAACTCAACTCAGATAATGATTGTTTGAAATCGAGGATTCTTCATGTGCTTAATTATTGTATATATTTTACAATATTATTGTATAGATATAAATGAGAAATGTAAATATTAGAAGGAAAACAAACCCTTTTTTTCACAAAGTGTACAAGATAAAGGTCCGCTGAGGCCATCTACTGGTCACACTGAGAAATTACAGTGGGAGGAGTTTTATTAAATCTCTATGTACAGGATTTTCTCACGAGATTTCTTGAGGTTCGTGTGTCTCGTCTTCTCTCGTGTCTCCATCCATCCTAATAAATAATAGCATCATGTCGTTTTGTAAATTCTTCGGCGGTGAAGCCTATAAAGACCATTTTAAACCAGGTGAGTGTGAGATGTGGATACATGCTGCTGGTCTGGATTAGTCAGGACGATTATAACCTTCCACGTCTGTTCGTTTAATCTGGAAAATAGCTTTTGACCTCTATAAGTAAGCGTTTGTATCACGACGTCACGTGACATATGAGACAAACAACTAGTTTTACAGGAAATAATATCACTTTTTTTTAATGTAATTTTTATTTTAATACTGCGAAGGAACAACCTATATTTACAGGATGTTTTTCAGAACTGTGAAATGTTTACTGTGTATCTGATAAAATATTTTGATCAAAATATATTTATCTTGTAATGAACTTCCTGTTCTGCCGGAAGTGGACATTTATTGGTTTGTTGAATCGTTAATTTTCTTCCTTTAATCCATCTATTTTCATATTATTTATATTTAAGTCCGTTTTAAATAGTTTCTTAATTTAATTTATAGGCATGTTTTTTTTACCTGTAAATTTGAAACAATAATATATTGCATAGGAAAATTATGAATGGTAAGTATTGAATAATAAATGATCATCATTCCTGCAGGCATGTACGTGTGCTCCAAGTGCAGTCATCCTCTTTTTTCTAGTCGCTCCAAGTTCATGCACTCGTCTCCCTGGCCAGCTTTTACCGAAACCATCAAAGACGACAGTGTCACCAAGATGATGGAGAGTCTGACCGCATTCAAGGTAGAACCAGCAACCTTGTGTCTAATGTATTAACAAGGTGTGTTTGTATTGTGCATCCCCTTATTAAAATAAATAGTTCACAAAGTTAGACATTTCTTCTTCTTCACACAGTATTTTATAATTATTGTATATATCAACATGGGTTAAAATTATTACCTTCAAAATTGGGGGAACTTAACAAATATGAGGGAAAGTATAATTTGTGACACAGATACAATCAAAGGTGTTTTTTTTACTAACAGGTTCTGTGTGGCAAGTGTGGTCATGGTCTGGGTCACGAGTTTGTCAATGATGGTCCAGACGAAGGACGCTCACGCTTCTGAATATTCAGTGACTCACTAAAGTTTGTCCCTAACAAAGGTATTATGTTTTTATTTTTTTAATAAAATTACATTTGAAGAATTAGCCAGTAAACATTTTGTGTAACATTAAGTTGACAATGTTTTGCATTGAACACTAAATAAATTACATTAAATAGCAGCTAGCACTGCAGTTTATGTTTCTTCATCAATTAAGAATAAAGTTAGGAGACTATGGAAGTATGACGGAGTATTCGGGCCAATCATTTTTATTTCATTTTATTAGGAGATTAAAGTTGTATTTTCGTGTATTCTGTGTAGCTTGTCTTTGTTTTGGGTTTACATCACTGGCAATATAGTTGGATTCTGACATCTTACATTTGTGTCTCAGGAGAGGACCAGCGATAAAAGTGAGAAATGAACACGTCTTCTGCTACTGGTCCAGGTCCAGGTCCAACTGTGTCAGTTCATGACGTGGACAAGAGTAAAGCCATCAAAGGAGCTTCTTGTCTGCTGAAGAATCTCTGATCAGAGTGTGGAACTATCTTTTTTCTTTAAAGACTCTCACACATGATAGTTTCTTTGTTCTCAATTGCACATTTATTTATTTTTGTTTTGAAATGTTTTTTCCTGGAACACATTCTCTGTTATGATGTTTTAAGATCAGAAAGATGAGAAAATTATAATAGTCAATGATTGTGTTAGGAGTTAAAACTCCTTAAACAAGTTTGTTTTATTGCACATTCTAGGAAACAACTATTAAATGCATTCATTGTTTTTAAATAACTTAGAACGTTTTGCCTTAAGCGGTTCATAGGTTGCATTTGTGATTCCTTTATTGGTCGCTAGATGGAGACAACACCTCGCTTTAACACGCTTATGTTTAACAGCATATTTTTTTTCTTCTTTGTACACGATTACTAATGTGTTCATTTATATATAAATTTATAAAATCCTCATCCAAAAGTGCACTTAGTGGCCCTTCATTTGACTTGCCATGGTTGGAATCCTAAAAAAGGTTCGAGTTTTATGTTGCTTTCCAGGAGGAAGAAACTCATTTAAAATGACTTAACTCAAACATGTTTTGTTTTTGTCACATTGGTTTATTGTTGAATATTATTCTTGCAATAGAACACATTAACTATTATTTTAATGCTCTTCAATGCGTAAATTATTCTGGTCTGGAGAGTCTGTGAATGTTATGTGACCAACAACTTCAGTGGGTCAGAAACTGTGTTTTCCTATGAAGTACTGACAGACTTATTGAAGTAAACAAGATGATAAAAACCAGAAGCCGACACAACAGCTTTAATCTTGTTAAAAATGTTCATGCGGTATCTGGCAAGTGGCGCAACAGAGAATCCACAACATTGCGCAAAAATATTAGTTTAACGTATTGTTTCTTTATAATTAATTTACTAATATACTTTTTCATTTTAGGTTTCATATGGTAAACGACCTTGAATTGAGTACCATGAGGGTTTGAATGTGACATAAATGTGTCTAGTTCTGACACAATTCAACCCACAGCGTTTATATTTACACCGTCACACTTCCTCCTGACACAGTGGTTAAGAAAAAAAAAGGGAAAAACCTTCCCTGGTGTTGAGCTTGAAGCCTATTTTCTCTGCTAACACAACATCTCAGCAGGCTCTTACAGGTCATCATAACACCAGTCGATGTCACTGACGGTCCTGCATCAGATTTTTTAAACGGTCTGCCAAAAGTTGTGGGCCTGTGCGTGGCTGGCCTTGTACTGAGGTTTCCCCTTCTGAGTAAATCTCCCCCTGACTTGTCTTGGCAGGAAAGCGTTCAGCAGTAGATCCCTGTAGTCCAGTCAGTTATGGAGTTGCTGCTGTGATTGCATGCGTTTTTGAGCAAGCTACAGCTAGTGATCAAACCCACAACCTTGGCCGGGGAGAGTGTGGAAACCTACAGCAGCGACCTTTTTCAAATGAAGCCGATAGGAAAAGTGATTGCACCGTCCGATAACCGGCTGAATAAAACAAATAAAAGCCGAGGTCTCCGTGTGGATGTTAAATCAATCTGACACTGGCCAGCTTACAATAATAGTTTTCTTTTCCTCTGTTTTTCTTTCGCATCTCACTGCCGTGTGATCACCTTTAGCTGCTTCTCTACATCATCGCTTCAAAGCTTCATCGAGAAGTGCTCCATCAAACTCCACTCGACTGTAGCCAATCCGCAGCTTTAAGTTTCCTACAGATAAGACGTGTTGAAACAAAAGCTTCATTCAGAAAGCCAGTCACCTGATTGGCCAATTACTGCCATGTTGATAGTTATCCCTCCTTATTTCTCAAACAGCCAACTTTCATTTGAGTTTGTTTACCAAAGATCGATCTCATTACTCATTTACAAAGACTAATGATACAGATTTTTCTTTCAAACTTTTCTTGCAAGCAAACGCTGCATAGCTGATGACGTTCTTCTACTTTTTCCTAAAATAACGACGAAAACAACGATGAAAGCAAATTAAATAAACTCGGCCTGAACAGAAATTTCGTTTTTTAATTTTATTTTTTAATCTACACTTTTTAACTGCCATGTTAATGTTAACTTTTAAACTGCTACATGTGCCAGTTGTAAAAGGCACGTATCATCCATCCATCCATCCATCCATCCATCCATCCATCCATCCATCCATCCATCCATCCATCCATCCATCCATCCATCCATCCATCCATCCATCCATCCATCCATCCATCCATCCATCCATCCATCCATCTATCTTCAACAACAACAATTAGACAATCAAATGAAAAATATTAATTTAATAAAAAATAAAAAATGTGGCCTTTTATGTGAATATGGAAAATGAATCTGAACACAGGGACATGACATCATCTTCTGGTATTTGTGAGTCACGTCTATATAACTTTGCAACGATGGGAGTCGTCCAAGAAGAAGTTGTCTGGGTTGCCAGAGTTTGCAGATCCTTCACTCACACTGCTGAGGTGTAGATGAACCTGTTGCTCTCCTGCTTTCGTGTCTCACAATCTTAACGGTGATCAGTACATAAAAACACTCGAGTGCAGACAGTACACGGAGGTGTGACGCTTCGTATGAGGTGGACTGAAGGGAGCAAAGGTTTAAGAGCTGGCTGTCCTCTGCTTATCGCAGCACCAGCTGATAAAACAAAACACAGACGTCGGAAAACACCCGCATTTATCACATACAAATATGAATGTTGTGCTTTCACTTTACTGTTTTTGATGCTTCTTTATTATCATACATGTTCAAATCAGACATTTTTAAATTTCATAATTTTTTAGCTGAAGTGCGAACAGCTAGCGCATAAACTAGCGTTAGCAGTTAGAAACAAAGAAACATTTTACCAGTTTATTGACCAATTAACTTACATTAAGTATATTCTATTTATGTTGACATACTGTATCTATATATTTTATTTATTATTATTATATCGTTATTATGAATTATTATTATTATTATTATAATATCCTTGTTATTAATTATTACTATTATATATTTTTATTATTATTATTAAAATAAAAAAACATTTTTTAAATATTTTTTATATGTGTAAACTATGTCTCAATTTTAATATAATCATGTTCATTTTCGAAATATTTTTTATATCGCTGTGACCCCCAATCCATCAATAAATAAATATTGTTTTGTCTTTTGCAAATAAGAGCATATATCAAAGTAGCAGTACATTGGATCATAATATTATTGTTTGTGATCTAATTTGAAGACAGAATGAAGTGTATCAATCATTTTCTCTGCTCTCTGCACTACACATATATTTACCCACATTCCTTGATGGAATCTCATATCGAGGGTAAGAAAGGAGATGATTACAGGCCAGACTTCATTGCCGTGAATGACATCATGACTGTGGATCATGGAAACGTACGGCTGTATACACAAGGCAGTAAATTGCATTGTAGCTCTACCATGGAGTCTTGGCTGACTTTGTTTCGGGGGGGGTCGGACAAAAGGTCATGATCAGGCACAAGATGCACTCACTTGCCCTGTTGGTGCACTGTATGCTCTCTTTATATATATATATATATATATATATACATTAGTGAAAGTAATAAAAAAACGATTGTCAGTTTCATTCACAGGCAAAGGTAAAGTCTAACCATTAATCTATTGTTTAACAATTATATATACTGAATAGGAGGTGTGATTATGTCACTATTAGTAAAAGCACATTATCATAGAGTTTTTAACTTTACCACAGACAAAAATCACATACAGTTTTCCCCGTCTGTTGGGGAATAATTTCCTTATTACTGATATAGACACTCAAAAAGTTAGGTCATTCATGTGGTGGTAGGATGAAAAGGGGTTTTAGAGAGAGGGTTTCTTTGTGTAGCGCAGGGTCTTTTTTGGAGAGTAGGTGAATGGGCCTGAGAAGAGAAGTCTGCAGCAGGATCCCACTCAACATTCAAAAGTCTTCATCTTCCTTTAATATTTATTATCCTCTAACTTTTTCACATTTAATACAATTTTTTTTTTTTTATTAATTCCATTTTGCGTTGGCGCCCCCTAGTCTATTGTTCCACAGCTAGGTTGTAAAAGAGCCATCAGGACGCAGAAGGCATGTGACCGGTCACACTTGCTGTCAACAGTCAGCAGAGGTTTGTTATGATTTTTTCCCCAATCCTATTACGCCGACAGCACATTTGTGATGACTGACTGAAAGTCCAAATATTTAGCTACGAGGCAGAAGTAGAATGTTCTTCACCCTCAAACATCTGAAGCTCATCTGAACAAAAGGCCGTTATTCCGACTGGATGACGGATGGAGGAGTCGGTGCCAATAACAAGAGGAATGTTTTCAGGCCTTATCACTACTTTTTCGGCATCTTTTAACATAAGAGATAACATTTTGCTGTATTCTAACAATTAAATGTGGTTAAACAAATAAATACATAGTTTATAAAGTCACTGTATAGGTAACGTAATAGACACCTAAATATTATTTTCTAATTAAATATCAGCCAAGTGTATTTTTACCGAGCTGTCTGTGGCAGAAAGAATGAGACTGATAATATTTTCTTTTCGTTTTGTTTGGAGGCTCTATTTATCTTAATTATCTTCTTGTTTTTCCTCATTTCCCAGACAAACTGTCTGTGTAATTGTTCCTTATCTTATCTTGAACACTGACATCTTTATCCTTTGCGTTATCTCAGGGTCAAGTTGACCCCTAAAGCCTGAATATGTTTGTGGTATCCCTTGTGTTGCTTTTGGGTCAAGGTGAACGACCTCCATCAATATGTATTTATGGAAGCCAGGGAGGTCGTTCACCTTGACCCTGGGATAACAAAAGGGTTAAAGTTTTAAATATATATGCTAAATCAATTGATCACATTTGTTGTCATCATTCAGCTCAAAATGACAACACAAACAATAATTGTATAAATCCAAACTACTTAAACAATGAGAAAAATTTGACAATTGATACTAACATTTATTTTTTCGATTTCTGTGTAGCGTTTCATTTAGTTTGCATGTGTATTGGCAATAATCTGGCACAATACGTATCATGATACAGGGGCAAGGTTACGACAAGGGACAAGGTTACTATATATTCTGATACTGTAGTAACAAGGATATATTTGTAGTATTGTCAAGTACTTGACTATGGTATTATAGAATTTACAGACCACATGACTCTTGATGAAGTCGTGACTGCTTTTATTTGTTTTGAAACCAAAAATCATGTCCAAACATCAGCTTTAAAAGCTGCTGGAGTCGACTGTATCCTCTCGTCCTCAGTCATGGCTGGGATCTCGTGGGGTTTCATTGATCCTTTTGGAGGACATAATGACTGCTGCCCTCTAGCGGCTGGATGTTTAATCAAGCAACAAAACATATGTATAAACGCTGTGAATATTTGTTAATTGTATAGAAAAAATTATATTTATTTTTACACATACTTAATTGAAACAAAAAACATAAAATAACCATGATAAGAATTACAGGAGGATTTCAAAGCTCCCAAAACACCCCTACAATTAAACAAAATATTAGTTGTTTTTTTTAGATATTGTATAGTCATTGTTATTACTAATTATTCAAATACTTGTCAAGGTGGAGTGTATCCCAGCTACACAGGGTCACAACTGGGTCAAGTGGCAGTTACAAACAAATGTGTGATGTGGCCTCAAGTTGCCCCGGCACCACATATCAAACAATCCTCAGGTCACATGACAGGCTCATCCTGTTGTAACCAGCTTCTCTTTCACCTGGTAATCGTTTTTATTCCCCCTCAGGACGCGTCTCTTTGTGAGGTGACACTCCTGCCCGGGCACGCCGGCCACTTCACTGCTCAAAGATGTTTTCCTCTGCGTCACACCCATCTGATCAAGTACGTCGCTGGCGATCCCCATACTTACCAGCTCACCGCAGAGCTCTGCCCTGCAGTTATGAGGGCAGCCGCCGGCTTCACACACACACTGTCCACCACAGCCTTTCACATATCGCCGCTTTAAACGTCCTGCGACGACAATCCTTGTTTCAGAACAACACAAGCCATCGTTGTTGTGTTTTTGTGGCCGAACACACAACAGGAATCACAAGTATGCTCTTGCCCAAAAACCTCAGTTCCTTTTTAACCCAAGTGGCCATGAAATACCTTCTCAACTAGATGTTGCGTCCAGGAGTACGTCGATGAAATATTTGGAAGCGTCAAAGTCAGGAAAAACCACTTATATTTAGGAATAACCCCACTTTGCTGCAGATACCTACCTCCCCTCTCAGGGCCCTGCTACTGCAGAGCGGCACCTCCCCTCTCAGGCCCCTACCTCAACAGACCCCCGCCTCTCCAATCTCTGAAGAATCACATTCGTCTGCGATAATAAAGAGATTCATGAGAAGATACAGGATTAAGTTGCAATGTTTAAAGAAATCATCTGGAAGATTCAGACGGAGTTGGTCCTGCAGGTTTATTCCTGATCGTCTTTCTTCGATAGTCACCAGGTGTTTCAGGTTTCTTCTTGCTGTTTGCCTTCAGAGAATCTGTTAAAGTAAAGGTTTCACTGCATTCCATCTATTGCTCAAATATCGACAAAATAATAGCAAGAACTTATTTTGAGTCTATGTTATGAACGAAAAAAGTATTTTTTGACAGATCCACCTGGCAAGAAGCAAGCGATTAAGATACAAAAATTACTCTTGAAATACTTTTTGAAAAGTTTAACAGGCATGTTCAAGTAATGCAGGTCTCTTTTTTGTATCTCAATATCTTGAAAGATGCCCTGCGACAGACTGTCCAGGGTGTCCCCTGCCTCTCGCCCTATGATACTGGGATAGGCTCCAGTCTCCCCGTGACCCCGGTAAGGGATAAAGCGGTTGTTAATGAATGAATGATAAAATATCTTGAAAGTTACTGAAGTAAACCTTTTGTTTAGACTTTTCAGGTGAATGTGACATAAATGAATCATAATAAAAAATGAATTTTCATTGTTGTAAAAACAACGAATGATTTAGTTTTCTGATGATACATTATGATATGTAGAATTTTTATGTTAAATTAAAAAGGGATTATGAATGAATGAATGAAAAAATACTTTATTTGTGTGCAGGTACATAAGAAAGTAAATGTATAACAAACAAACAAAACAAATGAGATTAGTCAAACAATAATAATGATAGTCAAAACAATAATAATATGAACCCAACATGTCTGAAAAGAAGTAGGATGAAGCATAAGCTTATTTAAACCTAGTCCTTCTCCACTACTCAATGATTAACCATCAACCCAACATTTACATGATAAATAATTAACCTAAATAACACAAATAAATTGGTTAATTACATAAAAATCAAGTATAATAATACTACTTATCTCTTGTACTATTTTAGAGTCAGGATTACCCGAAGGCCCGAAAAAAAGGGTGTCCACCTTGACCCAAAGACAACACAAGGGATACCACAGACACATTTGTTTTCAGGCCTTCGGGTCACCTTGACCAAGAAATAACACAAGGGTTAAAACAAGACTTATTAATACTCATACTTAGTCAGCTCAGTGTTAAACAATCCATGACAAACTACACAACTTTGTCGTACCTGAGGAGACTGATCATGTCGCCCCCCAGTGGGATTATCAAACAAAGGCTTTCAAGAGGAACCAGAGAAGTGTCACTGCACTGACTCATCTACTGGATTAGTTTATTAAGAAGTTGTTAAAACATAAATATGACCATTACTCGAGTACAATAGTGTATTTGTCCGGTCCTACAAACATTCATGCTTTGATTGTGATTTGAAGAATGTGATCCTGCGAGAGAGAGACAGTGAAGAAGTGATGTAACGTGAAGACCTGTTGTGTGTTTCATGTCCTCCAACAATGAGGAAGAGAGGCCAGTGAAACCAATACGCTCTTTGTAGCAGCAGGATTACAGAGATTATCCTGCTGCAGTCGTCTGCTTTCCCACAGACACTCACCTGACTCAGGTGGCTGGAATTCAACACAGGACGTCGCAAACAGGTGTGTTACGGTCACATGACTCCTCCGTGACACAGACTTTCATGACAGTCCACAGTGAAGCTTGAACCACAGACGACATAAACATGTATCTTTTCTTTTTTTTAATCATTTGGTGAACACTATTTTTTTTCTAGTGAAAGGCGGATGAAGCTTCATGAAGTCTGGACTATAAGAACCCACCAGATGGCGCCTTTTTTTGCTTAGAAATCTTTGGAGTAGAGATGTGTTGATGAGGCCTCAGGAAAAAACTGCTGAGGCATCATGATACAGTGTCTTCATTTTGAGGGACCACTAGAGGGCACTCTCTGCTTGATAATCTTTGACTCTGATCCGCTAATTCAATGAAACCTTGCATTGTTTTCAAAAATAGAGTCCCCTTGATGTGTCTCCTGCAGTCCTGCAGAGAGGACAAATACAGAGAAAGAAACCCACTTAATTTTTATTTATTTGTATTTTTTAAACAAAATATCTTTGGAAAGCAAACAACTTTCCATAGCAGTGCAGTCTTGTCAAAGATTAAAGTGATTTTCAAAGTTTTGAAGGTTGTCTCTGACTGATTTGATTCAGAAGTGAACACTCCTACATTACATCTTTACACAATAAAGATTACAGACCCCTTTACAACGATCAAATGCTGTACAACAACAGAGTTATATATGAAGTCGAGAGGACTTGCTTGATCATTTTTTTGTGTGCTCTGATATATCCATAAAAAAGGTGTCAAAATTTGTTCTCCACTTAGCCTTGTTGGAAGATTTTACTCCCGACCAATTGTTATAACCTATTTTTCTATTCTCCTATAAAGTTTGATTTAAACTGGACAGTGTCTTAAAATAACTTTCATGATTTGACACTTTAAATACAATTTCATTAAATTAAGAAAGAAAGAAAGAAAGAAATATATATAATTGTGTTCGATTATTACTGACTGAAAGGTACTTTATTCTTTTCTTAATTTTCGAATTTCTTAAAATTAGTCTCTTGACACATTTTTCAAACCAAGTTTACTTAAAAACAAACGAGTAAACTAGTTAAAATAAGAGAATCAAAATTCTATTATGATTTATTTTCACAGTAATCTGAAATTTGAGAATTTAAGGCAGACATTAAACTGGGCTGCTTTAATGTAAATAGAGAATATCATTTACATGGAGTCAATTTTGGTTCAAAACTACTGTTAAAAAGGGTTTTAAGGGGGGGCTTGAATCCCGATTGCCAAAGACAACTAAACTGCTTTTTATTTGGATAGAATGAAAGCTCACAAAACACTGGAATTACAATTAATGATTTAAATTACTGTGACACACAATCAGTTACAATCCTTATCTTTGGCGATTATTTTGAAAAACATCAAATCAAAACAGTTTCAAGAAAACATTGTTAATCCAGCGTACCATTCTGAACTTGCTTTTCACAACAGAGCCGATGTAATCTGCGTCTGCTCAATAAGTCTTGTTGTGCCTTGTTTGAAGGCATAATGGCTTCCAGACGGAGCAGAAGCTCTGAAGTACAACAAGCCAAAGATATTGATCGCGTGGACTTGTGAGTGTCACGTCTTTGCTTATTTTTCAACATCACAGTTAATCGATAAGGAGCACCGAGAGGTAAATGATGCCTTCTCTGTTTAGAGACTGGAGAGAATTGACGTACTGCCAGGTCGGAGGAGGCCGTGGTCGATTGATTTCACCGTCCCGGCTCAGACGTGTCACCGGGATGGACGTGTAGGACCGACTTGCACAGTCGTCAGCACTGATGGATGCTTCGCTGCAGGTAATATGTCGATATGAGCGTCATATGTATCATCTCACAAGAATGAAGTTGTTCAAGCTGAAAAACATATGTTAAGATTGTCGACCGTTTTTTTTCTATCACATAAATCAGTGTATCGGTTCCATCGGAATATTATAATAATATTAATAAGGTTAAATTTAACATTTTAAAACGTTTAAACCTTGAATTCTTTATTGAAATTTTAGTTTTTTTAATCAATACATTTAAACATTTTTCAAAATGAATTATTTATGTTTACACATAGAGTTTGATATTGTAATCCCAATAATTCAAAAATAAATTTACTAAGTATTCATATATATCGGTGGTTTTCTGTAGTTTCATCTGGATATTTGAAGGTTTTGGTGCTTCTCACATGGCCAGCTCTGGTAACAACATGTATAATATAACTTTAATAACAACACATTATACAATCAAATTACTTTAATGAATGACTACAGTCACAAACTAAAATACAACTTGTTGGTTGCACAGTGGTTTCAGCAGCAATACGTTGCGTTTTACATATGTACAGTCATGACTCATGGAGTAAAACTCAACAAAAATGTCAACTACATAAATTTGTCTGGACTATCCACCCCGGGAGTCTGTGCATGTCATGTGACCAACAAACTACTTTACAGCGGCATATAAAGTACTGAGACAACAACAACTGACACAACAAGATTTGCTATCTTGTTTTGTACGGACCAGAAATAACTTTTTGTTTTGTTGTTCCTGCAATTTCAAAGTTTTTTTGTTTATTGAATTCAGTGTTTTTTTCTATGTTAAGTGGCGAAGGTAAATGAATGAATGTGAACTGAATGTTCAGTATGTTGTTTTCATCGTACAATTTTAGTTTTTCTATAGATTTTGTTGTGTGATTAACATTATTTGTGATTTATAATTGATGCTAATTCTTTATTCAATTGAAAGCAAACATATCTGTTCAGTTCAGTTCAGACACTACTTTTTTAGTGTTACTGAAAGTAGTTTGAAGACTTCATTAAGAACAGTCATACCAACCGACTTATTGTGAAGCATTAAAGCAAAGGTAGATGGATTTTAAGCACATTTTTAAACCCTATAGTTTTCTTTGTCATATACAGTATGTCTAAATGTGTTATTGCCTCCAAATATTTGTTTTTAAGTGACCAATTTCTCCATTATGTACATACTCGATGATAAATTCAAAGTATTAAAAGTGTTGTTTGCTAAAACAGTACTTAATCTAGAATCATTTTGTCAGTCATTTGCCAAACTTAAAAAAAATATATTCATTCCGTTCTTGAGGCAACACCTACAGCAACATGCTTTGCTTCTTTAAAACTAGTTTTCATATGTTATGTTTACAAACTGCTTCTCGGAGAAACCTGTCTACATGCGCTGGATTAGTTGTCCAAACCCTGAAAGACTTAAACACAGAAAGAAAATACATTTTATTGTTTAATATAATGAAGAATCAATATATCAGATATAAAAGAATCACCTTTTCATCGATATTTCATGTTGGCTTTATTGTTGAATGTATTACAATAAATGGTGGCTGTTCAAACACATTTAAAAAGATAAAATGAATATTTGTTTTCTTAATTCAAGACCTGGATTTTGGAAAATGACTAGCGGTAGTTATCAGCTGATCAGTCGTCTAAAAATAACATTTTTGTTTTCACAGAATTAACACTTTAGTTGTGGTTGTTGTTTTTTCTTTATGAGACTCATATCTGGGAATATTTGAAGTTTAGTGTGACCAACATTTTAAAAACATGTTTTAAGGATATTACTTGTAATTACTACACATGTGCTGTTTAAATAGTGTTACTTCGTAATTGTCTAACAATGTAAAAAATGCAAAAATGTGGATAAAAGAACAAAGTTATTGTGCTGTTAATGGATTTAAAATGTTGTTTTTTTTAAACATATTTTGACATGTCTTCTAATCTATTGTTTAATCTAAACCTAATGCATCAACACGTTGCAACAATTCCACAGCCAAGGAAAGTAGACAGAAAAATAGTGTACACGTATGCTGACCCAAAAATGCAGGCACACACCTGTCTGTCCCAGTGGAGTTCAAAGGTTAAATGTGTCTCGTGACTGGCTCCATGGGGGCGAGTGGTCGGAGACACTTTCAGACAGCAGGTGGACGCAGAAAGAGCCGCTTCATTTCCCTGTTTTATTTTTTACAACAGCCCTGTTGTAACACTGCAGGGATTAAGCATTTATTTCACCAAAAATTAGTAAGTTAGTAACAATAAGTAAGTTCGTAACAATAGTGGGAAAAAAATACTCAAAAAAGATATACTAAAAGATCAAGATAACACCAAGAACAACACAGAAAATCCCAGAAAATCAGGGGAAAGCCTGTTTAAGCAAGTCTACTGTGACAAAATATTATTTAATTATTTATATTTCATATGACCACTTTAATGTAGAAGTCGCGTATTTTATAATGTTACATTATATCCACATATTTTATTTGTTTAATTCATTTTATTTAATAATGTATCAACCCCCTAAACAATCGCTGTGTTGTCTAATCCCAGCTATAAACGTTCTGAATGCTCTGATTGAATATATTGTCATTTTATTGGAGGATCACAAATCGCAACATGATATCAAACTCAAGGCTCGTGGGCCTCCACCTGCCCTCAATATTGTTATGAATGGCCTGTGACATTAGACCCCAAAAAGCATTGAGTTCAATGGAATATAACAGATGAACTGTATCCATCTACTTCAGATACATCCAGAGTCAATTTTTGGCCCTTAAGCCGATTTAATGCGGGCCACTGTCTCTGAATTTATCGAGAGAATGTCAAATACACGATATTTAAACACTTAGCAATAACCTTTCTAAGACAAATAATTGAAAAAAGCACAAGGTGAAGCTATGTTGATGCTAATTCAATTGTCCGTGAAAAACATTTTTCTGCTGAACTGGATGATGGTATAGATACTTTGTGGTTCTTGAATGAGATAACTCTGGGTATGATGTTTGGCCCTCGCTGGTTTCCAATAATCAAATAGTAAGTAAGTAAGTAATATTTATTTATATAGCGCTTTTCGAGACCAGGGTCACAAAGCGCTTTAACAATCAAAACAATACTCAAAACAGTACATACTTCAAAGATCAAGACAACACCGAGAACAACACAGGAGTTCGAGAAATTCAAGGAAAAGCCTGAACAAATAGAAACGTCTTAAGATGTTTCTTAAAGGAGTCAGTACAAATGTGGCCATCTTCCTAAAATGTTTGAACTCCTCTGATCTACTTGTTTTTGGTTAGTTGAGCGTGAAAAAGATAGAATTTTAATTCGTTTTTCTTACACAATCTAATGGAAAATGTTTATACAATTCAATTCAACTATAATATATTGTTTTGAATGTACTTCATAATGACTTCATACGTAAATCTTCCTCATTGCCTCCCATAATGCATTGCTGCTCTCATGACGGCTGATGTTAGTGGATAAAAGGTATACATTCCAGAAATTCAGGTAACCCAATAACGGTTAATCCAGTTTGATTTGCAAGTTTAAATTTGTTTTGGAATTCACTGGGGTTGACACTTTTTCTACAACATGAACCAAGAGTGTTTCACCATCTTAAGAAAACAACACCAAAATAAACACGTCAAGAAGGTAAATCAAACCTGAGAGATCAGGGCCACTCTTCAAGAACCTTGGACATCCCAAAGCTAAACTAACTAAACTGTTCAATTCGATTTAAAGCTCTGGGTTTCCAAGTTCTCTTTCATTGCTGACTGATGGTTTATTGCGTGTGAGGAGCGAGAGGGCGTGCGTGATCCACAGGGCGTGGATTTGCCACAGACACACGGGACGAGCGGGTGAGTGTCTCCCACAACCGGGTGAGAGCCAAGAGCTCGGGAGACACGGGATCCGCGGGGCCACTCTCACGAACCTGCCCCGGGAACATGCGTGGAAGAGGATCTTCCATCTGATGCTGGACGTGAGGAGTCCACTGTGACATGGAAGGTTCCCTGCGCGCGGCTCCCAGGACTGCGACTCATGGGATGTAGTAAATGGAGCGCTGGGTTCAACTCTGGACACCTGAAGGTGCAGTCCAGGTCCGTGTTCCTCACCATGCTGGTCCTCTTCACCTACCTCTTCTACTGCCTCAATGGATTCTGCGAGTCTCTCCCGCGCCCGGTGTTCGACCGACACCCCAGAACCAAGACCCCGTCCAGGAGCGAGGACGCGCCGCCGGATGACACGCACACGCGGGTGCGCGAGCGGCTGTCGGACCTGAGAGACAGCAGCGCGCAGTCCTCGAACATCTCTATAGCGAACAGTTTCGGGAGTAAGAAGTTCCCTCAGGCCGTCATCATCGGGGTGAAGAAAGGGGGGACCAGAGCCCTGCTGGAGTTCCTGCGCATCCACCCGGACGTGCGGGCGGTGGGCGCGGAGCCGCACTTCTTTGACCGCTTCTACGACAGGGGCCTGGACTGGTACAGGTAAACACGACTCTATATGGCTCTTTTATTTGTACTCTTTATTACTCACATGGCTGATGGAAAAAAAAGGGCAAAGGTCCGCGAGGAAGACCGGTAAACACTTTTTATTTCTCACCTGTAAAACTTCCGCCATTCTTCCTTACATGTTTTTAAACACAATATTTAATAATTAAATTAATGTAAATTAAATCTTTATAAACATCTTATATACCGATGTGAAATTTTTAGCAATAGTGCGAATCCATGCTTTCATATCGAGTATTTTCATGCTATATAATTCGCATTTTGTCTTAAGTTAAGCTAAGGTCATATGGGCTCTTATTGTGGACTCTATATTCGTCATTATTGATCATTTTATTTAGGCTGATCTATGAAAAGAAAATCATTTGTAATTTTTATTTATGTCATTTACATATATATATTTTTTACTAAATTTCCAATCGCTTTTCTCATTAACTAATTTTGGCACTCGTGGCTTACCATTAGCTACTAGCTTATGCATGTCCGACAATATATCCTACTTTTGTATACTGCTAAGCTAATGTAGCTAACCTCTCTTGAAAAATATTGATTTTAATTGAATTAAAAATGTGAAATTCTTATAAAATACCTGAAACTAATCATAAGTATTTGCTTAGAAAAAATGTTTGATTTAGTTCATTACGCCGATGTCTTAAATTAAAAACCTACTGTATTTTATTGTATAGTTGTGTCATTTAGCACGTTTCTAAAGATTACAATACATCAAACATAACAAGTAGTCTCATCTGTGAAAACAAATTAATTTGTTAGTTACTCACTAGCTAGCTACTAGCTTATATACCCAGACCGGGGGCCATATCTTGACTCCATCTACGCGGCTCGCATAAGGTAAACATAATACTGGCTATCTAACAACTTTATTACTAGTTCAACTGAACATATACTGTCACTTGTTATGGGTAATGGTTTCATATTTTCTGTAGTGCTCTTTTTTAATTAAAAAAGTATATAAAATTAAATATTACATAATTTATTTATTTATAATAACACCTGTTGTATTGTAATTTATTATGAATTGCACTGTTTTTGAAATAATTAAATGTTATCTTTTTATATGCAATATTATATACGGTTGGCAATTCAATTTCTTCAGGGGCCACATTTCATACAGTGAATATTGTGAGGGGCCATTACACAACAATAAAGGAGCAAAGAAAGTATTAATATAATGGTAAATGGTAACTAGGAAATAATTGTTACAAAAAATCCAATAAAATCAAGCTAAATATGCTTCAATAATGATTTTGTTTTATATAACTTTTATTTTTATTTCTGCTATACAATATTTTTGTTCCAAATATCTTTTTTAATATTCACATTAATCTCTTTAATGGGCAATGCTTGCAAAAATGATGAAAACTGAACACAAACAAAAAACATAACAAAAACATCTAGTCAACATTTAACAAAATAAAATTGTAAGTTTCTAACAGGGCCACATAAATACAGGGTTGCATGGGCCCCAAGGTCTGCTCTAAATCTTTAGCATGGGAGTAAAATCCATGTCAGTATTTTCTTGTAAACAGTTTTTATAAAAACGATATAAAAGAATAAAGATATATTTTTAATCTCAAGAAATGCATTTTATTTTAATATATAATATCAAACCTTAACTATAGACACTTTACAATAGTGAAGTTCAGTTTTAGGTGAAACTGCTTGACATGAACAGAGAAGCAAATCTTTCCAGATCGTTCCGTCTGCTCTTCATTAATATCTCTCAGCAGCAATAAGGTGCTCTGCTGAGATCTTCCAGCGAGTTCAGCCTCCTGCCAATAAACTGCTGTTTGCTGAGCTGATGCGCTGCTTCCCATGTCCGCCTCGGTCCCCCGGGGGCCTCTGACGCCTGATCACGGTGGGGAGGATGGGCTGTAGACCTGGGTTTTAAGGATGAGTCGGAGATCTCTCTGGCGGGTTCTCCCAATTTAAAGGAGGGGGAGGTTATGACTATTCCTGTGACACATATCGACCCCTTCGATAATTTGAAATATGACAGATTCAATTTTCAAGTCATTTTCAGAGAGATAAGTGTTTATGGTGTAGACAGAGAGAGAAGAAATGGACAAGTGAGGAGCAGAAGATATATAGATGGATCAATATTGTCAGGTAATGACCGGCTCAGGGTGAAGCCACGTCAGACTTCAGGGACAGAATGCTGTTATTTGGTTTAAGAGAAAAAAAACTCAAATGCCAGATTTCTTCATACACACAATTTATATCAAGGGTTTTTGTTTAACTATTCATTTTAGATTTAATTTCCACAAGTATTATTAATTTATCATTTTTTTACTTTGCAATTTAAATTGTTGTAATTCAGTACGGTTTATTTGGATAAAATAGCACAACATTTGTTGATAGTTGGAGTCTCTTACGAAACCATATGCTGGAGTGATGTCATCCGTCAGAGATAGGATGTGAGCCTCTCTTCAACTGATGTCAATGTAACATTGTACAGACTTAAGGAAAATGGACTTTGTAAACATTAACATTTTTTAATTTAAAAAAAAAAATCATATGTGGCTGAGGGAAGAAAAGTCTGTAAAAAAAATCATTGTTAACGATGAATTCATTAATTACAGAACTATATACAGATGACTATAATAATTCATAGTTGCATCCCTTTAATCAGAAGTAAAACGAAAGTTTTTTTTATTAATTTAAGATAGTATTTATTTTTACAATATAATGAAGGAGCTGGTTGACTAGCAAAAGAGGTGAGAGGTCGCTGGTAGTTTCCTTCCTCAGTTTATAAGAAACTGACCTCTTGACTGGTTTGTTTAATTCTACCACTGTCCCCCCCAGTGTCCCTATGTAAAGTGTTTTTGCTTTGGTCTAATTTGCCGACAGCTCAAGTCAACATGGTGTGAATTGGTTGACTGTAATGACAGGCCAGCATTAACACGGACAGCTCAGGGACACGAGGGGGGTGAGAGGGATCAGGGCCCCCAGTGGCTCCTCAACAAGGTCTCATGAAGCATTAGTCAACTCTCATCTGCTTCAGTGCTGCCGCGACTTTGAGCTCATGTCCTGTTCTCTCTTTTAATAGATTTATTTCTTTCATTCCTCGTTTTCTCCCCATGCAATCTTCATTTCAATTATTATAAGTTTTGTTCCTACTCACTTGCATTCAAAACTATTTCGAGTTTATTTCTTATTTAACTTTCTTATTTAATTTTCTTTCCGTTTGAAATTTGAACTTTTTTTTTTTGTTTCTACCCTTTTTTGTTTCTTTTTACACATTAAATTGACTATAATAATATACCTTTTTAAGTTCCCTACATTTCTTCATTTAAAATATTTTTTTTATTTTTTTAATGAATATTTATTTTATTTAACTTTTTTTGTTCACCATTATTATTAATATTAATTTAAGATATTTTTTAATTTGTTGAAATATACTTTTTCTTTCCTATTAATCTTTTTTTCACCCCCAAATTCCTCTTTTTTCTTTGTTGCATATATGTTTAACTTTTTCTTTTTTCCCTTCCACCAATATAACAATCTTTCATTAAAACACGGTTAACTTTTCAACCTTTTAAAAATGTATTTTCATTCCCCGTAAATGATATTTGTTTACATTTTGCAATGAACTGTGCTAAACTCAATCATTTAGGGGCAAAAATAGTTTAATACTGAAAAACATTTTATATTTACTAAACCGTTTTTTACCGTTATTTAAAGATGCTGTATAACTTTGCCATCCAAATATATTATGTTATCTTGAACACCGACCTTTATAAATCACCATGAACACGAATCTACTTTGATTTTGAGAAAACCATCCAACAGGCCACATAAAATGACTCGGCGGGCCAGATTTGGCCCCCGGGCCTCGTCATCTGGCGAACATTACCCCAACCTCAGCAACAGACCTGTCCTCCTATTGCAGTGATTTCATGCTGGCCTCACCACACACTCACTGGTCTGTGAGATTTACACGGTAAACACTCGTGGAATCATGTAAATCCATCAGAGTCGGACCTTCCAACCTTCAGAAAGTCTCACTTTCATCCTGCTCATAGTGTTTGTGCGCTGGAGCTCGGAGGAGTCTGGCAGAGTCCTTCAGCTGGTAACCAAGTCAAACACATGGACATCCTTAAAGGAAGCCTTTGGCAAATTATTGGAGAAAAAAAATGCTTACATGTGGAAAAGCCTCTGCTCTGCCAGCAACTGGAAACCATTCTGTGGTCTGATGGCGGAGCATGAAGGTTTATACATCCTCGACGTGCAGACGTGTGTGTTCACTGCTCCGCTCGCAACAGAGAACTCACGGGTTTTATCTTCATATACGTGAAACTGCGACAAATGAAATCAACCTGACATTCACTTTAGAACCCATTGATCGGGTTTTATCCAAGGTCCAGTTTTGGGTTAAGATGAGGAAAAGACTGAGAATATAGATAAACTGGAGCAGTTCCAGAACCTCCAGTTTGAAGTTGTTAGGATGTCCTGCACATGTGCTTGAGGAAGAGTGGACGAATGAAGGATGTAGCTGTGATCATGGTTCACGGAGATGACAGTGTGTGACTGACGTTGATTCGATCCTTATTAGTAATGGTTTGAAGAATTGAACATTAAAGCGTCATTAAGTGTCTTGGACCTCTATAGTAATCATCAGTATATGTCTGTTTGTACAAACCTCTCTTTTAATAAAGATATTTACATTACAAAATGTGCTTAAGCCCCGCCCACTGAAATGCAGAAACTATAGTTGGGTCTGAATAAAGCATTTCACACTTTTCCACATTATTTTTTTATTTTATCAAGATTAAATATTGTTTACCATAACCACACCCACTCTGCTGTGATTGGGTCAAATTTTGAGGTTTTTCAACACAGCGTGATCCATCCAGGAAGTCTTCACCTCCAAGTGACTCGTTGTTTGAACAAAGGAACATGTGAGTGAGTCAGGAGAGTTTTAGTTTCACATTAGTTGCCCTTAAAGTTTTTTTTTTAATTAGGGATTTTTTTAAGCTGTATAAAAATATATATTTTAAAATATCTTTAAATACACATAAAGATGTTAAAATGTCAGACACACATGTCAAAAAACAGATCAGGGATGTGAAAATATAATAAAATATAGGGTAAAAACAAACCGAGATGTTAAAATATCTATTTTTTCCATTTATTTAAAGAAACATTGTTAAATTATATCTTTAAAATATATGTTAAATCACACACAGATGTCAAGATATATATTTGAAAAATGATTAAAAAACACACACACATGTTCAAATACAATTTTTTAAATTATGTACAAATGATAAAACGTGTCTTGACAAGAAATTAAGATATATGTTTATGTTAAAAAACATACACAAATGTTAAAAATTAGATTCAAACATATTTAAAAAAAATAAACATACACAAATGTTAAAATACATATTTATTGAAATATGAAAAAACATACATAGATGTTAAAAATACATGGTTTACAAGATGTTAAATACAGACACAGTACTTAAAATATATATCAAATGTGTTAATATATATATTTTAAAGTGTTGAAAACATAAAAAAGCATGTCTCACCAATATAGATGTGAGCAGATACATCTGTAAAGATACTTGATAAGTGTTCTGCAACAGTTACAGTGATAATGATGATATTAAAGGGACAGGGCTCGTGGGTGATTTTAAGATCTCGATGAATTCTCTCCATCCAACATGTTGATAAACCCTGCGTTAATAATCTGTCCGGACACATGACAAGCTGTAAACCAGATGAAGGTCGAGCAAAGATGTCTCTTCTGAACATCAACCGTGTATTGATTTCCTTTATCAATCATCTTGAGTTCCACACTCATTGATGCAGTAATATTTGATATTGAGGCCATGAATATTCCATCCCACCATGACTGTTCCGTGGAAGCTTCACCTCTCCTGCCTTTCACTTCACAAATCTCCACCAAGACGTATGTGTCATCCCCTGCCATCGATCAGGTAAAACGGGTTCTCTCCATTGATCCGTCCGTCTCCGGCTTTATCACCGGCTGCAGCAGATGAATGGACTGTAGAATATTCCATCTCCTTGACAAGAGGCCGTTACTCTCGTTCTGCCCTGACATTTACACCCCGGGCTGCCGTGAGAGGAAGTATCGGATTGTTCAGGTTCTTCGATGTGTGATGTAAAACTGTCTGACAAGTTCTGTCTAGTTAGAAAAGAGTTTATTTTATTATCTACACACCCTTTCAATCTCCTTTGTGTTCGATCCGTTCTTTCTAAATGGATCAGCACCACCTAGACTGGAATATCTGCGTCCTTTAATCCGCTCCATTCAGCCAATCACAAAGGACATATCTCTCCGTGCGCATGCAGGAGGAAGTTCCGGTTCCACCTGTTGATTTGAGATCCTTAGACTAAATCATGTGTCGAACTCATGTCATATTCAGACTGTCTTCTATTGGCTCAAAATCAAAGTTGATGAACGTGCATGTTCATATGGTGACCTCTAGAAATTATGGATCTCAGAGATCATACAAAGAAAAGTAAAACTGAAGTTAAAGAAAATATATAGTGGAAATAAATCCACCCTCAGAATGACAACATCACATTTCCTGTTTGGTAAATATACATTTTGTTTGACTAATTTATGTATTTATATTTGTGATTTGTTGTATAGAACACAACATCTAAGATGAAGTTCCATAATTAAATAGTCAAAGAGCAACTATTTAACCCTAGTATAACCTACATCCTACAATATATATTGCAAACAAATCAAGATAAAATAAAACTATTTTTATATATTTTTTCTGTGATATGTTTTAATATACATTCACATGCATCTGCTACAGAGCCAAACAATAACAAGGAGCCGTCACTCACCTACAAAAAACAAAAAAAAACAAATAACAAAAATAATTGTAAACGTAAAATAAATGGATGAGATTTCTGTGTTATTATACATTATTTTTATATTATTATATATATATTATAATTATATATATATTTATTATTATTATTATTATATGATATCAATAGCTAAAAGCTAAGACATAATATAAGATTCCTCCATAAACATTCCTACGTCTACAGAGAGATTATCATAGCAGGCTAATATACACAAAAACCCAGTTGTCCATGATAACAATTTTTTTTCTTGAATGATATGTAAACAATGAAGCGAGAAAAGAAAAATAGATAAAACATTGTAAATAGTTTGAGATACTTTTAAGAGTATAGCAGGTGAGTATAGATTGGAGCTTCTTATATTAACATATATCTATAAACAAGATTTGATTTGCAAAGTAATGTCGTAACTGTTCACCGGAACCAGACGTGGAACCTCGTTGTCGTCACCGTAAATTATGAGGTCAGGATGGTGATCAATACATTGATTTTGACTCCAAAGTGAAAATAATCTACATCCAACTCACTCATCAATAATTTGACAGCTCGTTGTTGGCGACTCTTCTCCTCGCCATCATCTCGAGCCTGTCAATAATTATCTAGAATATTCACTTAGATGTGTTTTCATTTCTGTCTTGTGGGTGAAATTGTTTTTAATTTTTATTTATATCTAATTTCCAACAGATGTTATTGCTTTGAATGCAGGTTAACATTTATTGAAGATAGTTTATATTTTAGTTGTGATCTATAAAACTCCCTTGTTCTTAATTTCTGATGTCCTACACCTTTATGCTGTTGTTGTTGCTGTTTACATTTTATTTTTATATAAAGAAAAACAAAACAAATAAATCATTTGAATGCAGGAAATATAGTTGGGTCAAAAAAAGCATTTCACACTTTTCCACATTTTTCTTTTTATATTTATATATAGTATATTTTAAATCAAATAACAAATAAATAAATCTACTCTATCTAAATATTAAGTTTATTTGCTTTTAATTATTTTTGTTTGGTCCTTTTTGTGTAGCAAAAAAACACAATATTCTCGAAATATGATGGGTTTTATTTTATTCAGCCAAGATGCATTTCTTTTTCAAAATCTACATACAATTGTTTATAATGAATCAATACCAAAATATTCCTTGGAGCAAGTGATAAACGATGCTTATAATTTCTTATGTGTGGAATTGGAAAAGGAAAACAGTTTGAAACTTAAAATAAACACGTCAAAACACTCAAAGTCATAAGATCAGGACAAGAAAAGAAACCTAAAATGTTGCATAGAAAGACATCAGCTGTGGTTCACGAGTGTATTTATAGAATCTTGTTAAGGTTGATGCATCAGCAGCTTTAAAACGTTCCACCTATTTAACAACTGACCATAGCGACATCATTAAATGCAACATATCTTGAAATGCTTCCCATGCAACATCTCATAAAAACTGATTTCAAAAACAGAAGTTGTAGCAGAAAAGTAATGTCCCCCATAAACATGTTTGAGTCGGGGAAGCAGGTTTAGCACTCGGAGTTATTGCTGTTTGGTTTTGTTGGACAGAAGATAAATGCGGAGAAAACCACTGTTTACCGGTTAACCCTGAGAGCCTGGTCATAATGGAGTGTGTAAGTGATGCTAGTGTTACTGTGGAGGTGTCAGCAGTGTCCAGCTCTGCTCAATGTCGGACCACTCAGGAAGGAGAGGGGCCGGGACCACTGTGGGAACCACCTGGAAGGTTGGTGTTCCCAGTCAGCATCAAAGCATTCTCGGCTAATGTAGAGCTAGCCGCGCTAAAGTAATGCCTAGAAACTCCATAACAACAGTCTTGTCGTAACGTTTGCACTTCAGTTGAAGTGCAAACAATAGCACACCAGTATTGACCAATCAGAGCCCAGATGTTTCAGCTACGAATGCAAGGGAAGGTTCGACAAATAATTAAATTAAACTCTTTCAGCTGAACATTAAGATCCGCCATTTTGACTCTCCACTGACATAAGACCTGTCGATATCTTTTTTGGCTGCAACTTAAGAGACAGTTTCTTTCGTTGAAACTGGTGACTACTTGCATCCCAGTAGCACTCGAAGTGTCAGAAAAGTTGTCTTTGGTTTAAACACAATGTTAGCCTTGAATAAACTATTTGACTTGATGATAGTAGAGAAAAGTCTATTTTCAGTCTAAGTCTATGTCTGCTCTTTAACATTTCTAGATTAGAAAACATAACGTAAAAAACACTTTGATGTCAATATCCAACTTGTACGGAAGTATATTAGTGTCGTGAATTTAATATTAAAACATGTTAAAACTTTAAATAAAGGTTGTTTAATTTCTATGTTGAAAATGTGTTTTCATTTGTTTTCAATATATTTTTTATACAACGCTTTTTAACTATATAATGACTATAACTATAGGATTTAACAGTGAAAACACTTTCATATTGAAGTTTAAACGCTACAATATTCTCAAAATGAATTAATTTTGTTTACACAATGTTTCACATCTACTTACTCTACTTTTATTTTTATTTTTTAATTCAAATAAAAATATATATTTAATCATTTAGAAAGAAAAAAAAAACAACCTTTCAATATACACATGATTGAAATGATAAACGTTTCCATACAAACAAATTACAGTTTCAACATAGAAATGATTGGATTCAATTATAAAAAAAAAAATCTAAATGCTAAAAATACATTTCAATAATAACATTTAAGTGTTTCAAACTGTTAAATTGATACTGATATACTTCTATGCATTTGTCATTTTCTAATCTAAAGCTCTGACAGTTTGACTTAAAAACCTAAAAAGATGAGTTAACTCAGGTGTATGTGAGTTGAGCCAGATAGTGACTTGGTTTTTACTCATGAAAGATTTACGTTCAATTCCTTCAAGTTTCTGGGTTAATATTTCCTCAAGGACCAACACAAGTTGTCCCATTTATGCTTAATAGCAAACTAGCATTTATGAATGTAGCCACTAGTTCTAAGGTTGTTAGCTGACGTCTCTAGCAAGGATCCACAGTGAATGATACCAAGAGAGTTTTCACGTCAAGATCTTAAACTTGCTAAAACAGGACTGACATGATGTTCTCGAGGAAAGGTTGCTGGGATAAAACCCCGGCCAGAGAGCAGCGCTGCCATTGACTCAACGTCTGTTCTCATTTTGAGGGGAAATGAGATTAATTGCGTCTGAAACTTTGGAACTCATGTCCAGCCAGAAGTGCTTGAGTCGTCTCTGAACCGCCCTGTCAGTCGTCTCTGAACCGTCTAGTGGTGGAGACGGGCCCGACAGAACTCGTGGTGGAACTGGCTCTGAGAGTCCTGCTGATTCTGGTGTTAAGACCGAGTTGATGTGATGTGTGGAGGTTTGTGTTTGCTGCAGGTCCGACGTGTGTTTGTTCAAAGAGAATCTGCAGAATTAGTGGTTGTTTATTCTCACCTCATCTGCACCACAGACAGTGGAACACATGCGCTACTGAGAATTACATACATACATACATGATGTCATGTCACTGACACCACATGATCTACTGGAAGTGTTGAGCAGACGAGCACCAGGACGATGCATTCAGATTCAAGTGTGTGTGTGTGTGTTATTTCTTCTAATAATCCAGTACAAATCAAGATTAGTAGTAGGATTAAATGAAAAAAATGAACGTGAAAAAAAAAATAGAATAATGTTTTGAATGTTTTTTTTTTATTGAAATGAAAGTTTTGTATGTTTAAAAAATATATATATAATTTTAAAAATATAAAAGACATGTATTTTTTACTACTATTTTTGATTAAAAATTTATTTTTGCTCAAAGCAATTTTCTTCTGAATTTTTTTTTGCGGGAGTGAATTATATAGAAACAAATCTACTTTCCTCTGTTCACAAAAATGAACATGTTCATGCTATTTTTATTTGTTTATTGTTTATTTATTCAGCCAAGATATCTGCCAAATATCTAAAAGTAATTGCGGATTTATCGACAGTGTTTTTGGAACAATGATATAAAAAGGTAAACATTTTTGGAGGTTGAATGTTTGGAGATATAAATTAGATGAAAACAACCAAGTTTATGTTATTTTTATGAATTAATGGAACTTAATAAATGTTACAAAAATGATTAAACTCGTAGATTTTTCAATTTGATTTTGTTTTAAATATTGAAGTCTTTAATGTTTTTTAAAAAGTAAGAAGGCGATGAACCCTTGTACCAGGGGTTCGGCACTGACTATCATTTCATCATTAATATTTGCAGTTATTGTCTTGGGGGTTCGTTTAAATCCACCCTTGTGTTTAAAGATCTGATGAAGACAGGGTGGGGCCCCGGGGCCCCTGGTATCCGACTGATAAAGCCACACAAATGGACCACTGTGGGCCCGACAGGAACTACACGGGAGATTTTCCCATTTGATAAGACGAGATGAGTGGAAGCAATCAGAGAGAACCACTTGTTTTACCTTCAGTTCTCAATGCATCAACATTAGTGCTTCAATAGCTTTTACATTTATTAATGTTGTGTTCTGACTTCATCTGTAACATATATGACTTCATCTTTACTGTATATACTCAAATATGTAAAGTATCCAGTATTTTAATATGCAAAATGTGTTCTTTTCAAACCAATTTCACTACGTATCCCACATCTATGTAACATTCGTATTATTTATATATAAGACTTAAATCTATTAATTAATGAAATATGTATGTCTTGAATCACATAATAAATTGCATGATAAGACTTCAATCTGGTATATTACAGTATATACAACTTTAATCCCTTAATGAATGTGCTATAAATGCCTTTAATCTTGTAATAAATGTACTATGTATATTTAATGTTGTAAATATACTACTTAAATCTAGTGATAAGTGTACTATGAATGTCTGTAATCTTGTAATCATGCAATATATAAGACTTTTAATACACTTGTAAAAATAAATATATACTGTATATATGACTTTAATCTCGTGATTAATTTGAAACATACATACGTTCAATCCCACATCAAATCAAATATACGACTTTAATCTCGTAATAAATATAAAATATACAACTTTAATATTATAATGGTGTTATACATTCATACATGCATGTTGTGTTCGTGTTTATTTAAAACTCCTTCCCCTCATGTGCCTCAAACACTCTCTTGTCCTCGTCTCACCTTCTCTCCAGCGGCGTCCGTCATGTGCTCGGTCTGCAGCAGCACAGTAACTAATGACCTCTCAAAGTTCTCGCTGATAATCATTAACACGGAGGAAGGGAAATAACAGTGAGCAGTTGCATGTGAGGAACAAAGAGAAGAATTAGTGGTTTGGCAGTGAGGAGGACGTCTCTCTCTCTCTGTCATTATGACAGCAGAGGTTCTCTCAGGAAACCCTGAATAACCGCTTCTCACTCGTCGACCGTGTGAAAACCCTGTGAAGTGTCACGCCTCTGTTTTCCCCTCACGCACATCGCTCAACTCTTTCCTACCGACCTACACCAGCGATGCAGACCTCTGAAGGTTCTCCTGGAGCCGGAGCTGGACGCTGACCTTCACAGGGTGTGAGGCTTGACCACACACTCTGACAGGAAGTTGAGTCATCACACTGAAGGACTCCAGAGCGGATTTACCTAGATCTTCAATGCCGTTTCATCAGCTGATCCAAATCCTTCTTATTCAACCGTTTTAATTCAGCTATTTCAGCGAGACGTTCACTACAAGCTGGTCAAGGTGGAAACAACGAGTCATTTATCGACACATGATGAGAGTTGAAGGATTTGTAAGGTTATTTTGAATATCTCATCTCACTCATTTCCTCTCAACGTGATAAATGTTAACACGTATTTAGGTAATATTTCACATAATTTGTGTATCTTAAAAAATATAATTAGTTAACTTCAGCTATTTAAACATGGAAAAAACACATTTTCTTTTATGATAAAAATATATACAATTAATTAACAGTTTTGTACTTTATTTTGTGATTTAAAAAGGATAAATCGTGAAAGAACGTCACAAAAAAATGTTATATCAGGTTCCACTCTTCACAGAGATTGTACTTTAAAAAGCTTGAGTTGTGGTTTGTTGTTACACTTTGTTACACTTTGTGAACGGAGAAGCCGTTTTAAAAAATGTACGAATCACTAATGCAGCAGCACATATAAAAAATAAAAAAAAATCGAAAAACGAATTGTGCTGATGGATCTGATCCGCCATTTGGACTCTCCACTGACATGAGACCTGCCCCTTATTATTAACTTTTAATTTCCTCTTTGTCAGACCAGTGTAACTGCAGCGTTGTGGCTTCTCTGTTGCTCCGTTGCCACGTACAGCATTTACAGACTCTTTTGAGTTTCTTAACCTTTTCATTTTATAAATACATAGTGCTGTATTTATGAGATGTTGTTTTGCTTCAGCCAATATCCTGGTGACTTCAGAAAGTCTCTCAGTACCTCATATAAAACACTCTCTCTAAACGACGCTTTTTAGCAGTTTGCAGTTTTCAAAAACTCTCCGGGTGGGTCGTCCAGTCAAAGTTACATGGTGAAGATCATCGTTAAAATAATAGTTGACAGAATAATACAAATAATAATGTCAAAATGTTACGTAGTGCCCCTTTAAGGAAGCATGAATAAGGTTTTAGCTCAAACATCCCATCTTTCTCAGGAAACCAACGAGATACTGACAATGTTGAATCAATCATCATCTTCTAAATGAATTATTTGTGATGTCACAACGGGGGACGGAGCCAAGAGGAAGCTGAAATTTAAACAAAATCTCTGGGAGGAAGAAGATGTGGTTTATATATTGGCTCACTCGAAGTGCAGAGTTCAAAGGTCATTTGGAAAAGATACTTGATTTCTGTGTGTTGTTATGGGCGAGCAAAGAATAACTGGCGGCTTCAGCGTGAAGACTGGTTGAAACTCAAGCCGAGTTAATGTTTACACTCCGGCGCAGGCGGCGAGGAGCGTATCTGTCTTCGTGTGTCGGGGCGCAAGTGGAAGTCGTTGAAGTTTCAAATACTTTTAGAACAGTTTCACTGTCAAGGAAACACGAGAAGCCAGAACTTGAGAGGAGTAAAGAAATGAAGCAGCCGCGATGACATGTGGATTTACACGAGGCCTCCTGGTCCCTGGTGGTCCTTCTCCTCCGTCCCTGCCGTACGACCTGCGCTTGGAAGATACGTCTGACGGTAGAAGAGGGAGGGAACCACTGGGGTCCCGGGTCTGGCCCGATGCCCGGCCGAGCTGGTATGGATCAGAGTTTGTTTGGCTCTTTTCAAGACCCTCAGAGGGAGAGAGAGAGCCCTCCTCGCTCAGAAACACTTCCCTCATCTCCCCAATTGCCCAGATACTTAACACACATGCAGACTTCATTGCTCCCAGATGTTGATCCATCCTGTGGGAGGTGTGTGTGTGAGAGTGTGTGTGAGTGTGTTGCCCCCCACAAAGTCCTGTCAGCTGCTTTCTTATTCACAAACACTCACAGCGTCTGCATCACACACATCCTCTGGGAACAAACAATAAATACAAACTCTGTATCTGAGGTTGTACGAGAGAAAAACAGCAACAGCAGCTGCACTTTATTATTGACGTGTTTGTGAATTTTAACATTGAGAAGTTTAAAATATATGCAAATATAAATAGATTGGAAAAACATGTAATATGAATCACTGTAGTACAGGTATCACAACAATTCATTTTCATTCATTTGTAGAATAAAATATAATAGAAGGGCAGTAGAAAAAAGAATAAAACATATTTAATAGTAACAAGTATATTTATTTTTAACGCTGAGAAAAGGTTTATTTGCAGTCATTCAGAATACTAAGCTCAGACGCCCAAAATGAATAAGCCCTTGAAAGAAATATATCAGTGTTAGAGCTGATTATAGAACAAAAACATGGGGTCATAGTGTTCTGGAGTCATACAAGTACTGATGGTGACGTTTTTCTTATGACATTACATTGTGCTAAAACTGGTGAAAGTGCCATGTTGTAGATTCATTACACATTAGTTAAAAAATATCATAATGTTTGATGAAAATCAAAAAGTAACTTATGTATGTGAACCTTTGGTATCAAACTTTTAAAATCAAACAAATTGTTTTACAACTAACACATTAAAAAAAAATAATTAAAAGAGTAATTTCTTTGCTTGCCCTAGCTAGTAGCTAGATTTATTGAAATAACTTTATCTAGATGCAAAATTGGGAAAAAGTGATGACTGGTGAATCTCAAATAAAGAACGAAATGTATAGGAAAAATATTATTATAATATTTTTATTTTTTTCACAGTTCGTGGATAAAAATCTTTGTATAATAATGTAAAAACTCAAGTTACTTACATCCAAAGTAGTAGTAGACGGCGTAACATCACAAAAAGTGTAAATTTAAAATTCAGGAAACAAATTCCTCATTTGTCATTTCCACATATTATTCCTGTGACACCTCAGAGAAATCTGAGGTCAAAACTATTAAAGAGGGTTGAGTAACATCATGCCTTGAATTCGAAAATAGAAAATTAAAAGCTGTAAAACGGAAGAAAATAATAATAAAAAAACAAAAACTCATCAGCTAAAGTGAATGATGTCAACTGAAATGCGGTTGACCTTTAAACGTACACATTGTTCGCTATTGTAACACAATTGCTCTTGCGCCAACCACTGGACACGAGTAGAACAGCAGTGTGTTTGACTCGAAAATTGCAGTTTATTATTATAATTTACGGGCCGTGTTTAACCTCATCCACACTAATAAAAATGAAAAAAACATAAATTAAAGCTGATAAAAAACTTTGTATGAACCAAACACATACATCAGCTTTACTTCAAAAGTTAATTCTTCCCTCAGCCTCACGTGTAAACACGCTCCTCTCCCGGCCTGCCTTGTGATTAAAAGCTTTTGGTCCAGAATGTAAACACGACGACCATGCCGAGGCCGCGGCTCCTCTCTCATGAAACAGAGCGGCTTCCATTAGACTGATTGAATTAAATCAAACATTCATTGACTTCCATACGAAGCTGCCTAAACACACGTTCTGCCTCGGTTCTGCTGGCGGAAAACAACTTGACGGATCCAGTTTTCTGTGTTTGATTGCCTCGCATTTGTTCTGAGATATAAAACATCCTGTCATGTTGGACCAGCTCACCGTACGAGCCACTGTTCTTGTGCTCGCGGGTCGGACGGGGAGAAATGATTTGTGAAAAGCGGCCCCTGACAGTCATATTGAAGGAGCCAGAATGCGCTGATTAAAGGATGCAACCGTCTCGTTTTTTTTTCGACTGGAAACACATGTTTAATTTCTCCAGCATGTTCTCTCAGTCGAGAGGCCGCCGGGGACTCGGAGGAAGCAGTGTGAAACCAAGTGGATTCCCCAAAAACAACAGCCAATCGAACAACAGAAATAACACATGCGGGTTACACGGCATACACAGCCTGAAATATCAAGTTAAGCCAGAGTTGTTAAACTTTCCCTGGATTTGAAAGTGAAATCCAGCATCCGCTCTCTGGAACCCAGATCCATAAAAACTCTATTGCTACTCACGTCATGTGGTGGCCCGAAATAAACCCAGCAGACTGCGAGACTTTGGAGATGTTGGCATCCAATGCGTACTCTTATACATCGCACTTTCACAGTCAGTGAAACTGACATAGACCGGATTGTTTTCCTTGACTCTTCTTTCCGAGGCATTAGCTGTATTTTTCTTGATATTGTTAGCCCCGAAACTCAACGCCGCGATGTCTTATGAAAACCAGAAGTTGTGTGTTTGGCGCTCGGTGCCAGGGACGTGGTGGAGTGTTTGTGTGTGTGTTGGATTCGAAGCGAAGAGTGGAGTCGGCCGCACAGCAGAAGAGCCTGGATCTGGAGTTACTGAGGAGATCCAACGTGGACGCTAGCCGAGAATTCTTGGGAGGAATTCCTGTTGCTCATCGAAGAGTTCAGTTTATTTCGGGTCCCAATCCATGTGTAAATCTGCGTTTTGAAAATCAGCTTTTTAAATGTTTTTTTCGCTCCTCTTACAACTGTCAGGACCATTCTACTTATGGTCAGCGGGCCAGATCAGGTCAACGAATGTGAAAACCAAACTCTCCTGACATGTTTCAAAGTCTTCCTCCAAGATGCAGTTAGTTAGTTAGTCCCTTAACATGACCATGTTTGAAGTTATTACTCTATAAAGTTCATGTGGATTCACAACAATGTGTGACAAACCTATCGGAGCAGAGTGGGCATACTTATGGTAAACAAGAGTTTAGCTTGCGAAAAAACAAGTGTTTTCAGTGGGCGGAGCTTAAGCGCATTAGCGCAAGTAAATATTTCAATGAAAAGAGAGTTTTGTACAAACAGACACATACTGATGAGTACAATAGAGGTCCAAGATCAGTTTAGGGGACCCTTAGATTAACATATTAGTTGCCCTTTAAGGACATTGTACTGTTCTTCGTAGAACATAGATAATTAACATGTTGTCAAAAATCTGATAAAACTTTTGTTTTTGCTACTGAAAATTCTACACAAAGCAAGGAATTCTCATTTGCCTCTTGTATCTTAATGTCTCTGCCGTCAAAAAGGAGTATAACATAGCTGTTAGCTTTTTCTATTTGCAATACATATGTGCTAAATGATCAACAACATTTCCATTCTATCATTATCATAATAATAATGATCATCATCGATCAAATTTGGTGACATCACTTAACAAAAAAAGCTTGAGGGTGAATCTCTTGATTTTTATTAATATTTTCTGTTCTTTCATTTTGAGCCAACCATCTGGTGGGCCACATAAAAACTAAATTTGGGGAGTTAAGTAGACCCCCGTGCCTAGAGTTTGACAAATGTTCTTCATAGAGTCATTCATACTCGGTGTAGATATTTGACAAGCAGGAACAATCAATACATTAACCAAAGAGAACCCTGCATTTATCTTATTGTGGCTACTATAAGATGAAAATGAGTATTATTTTTTCTAAGACATTTATTGGCTGAAGATAAAACTGACAGGAAATTGTGCAGTTACACTTTACTATGTTACGTAAAATTAAATATCATAAATTTTGCCTACCATAACAAACTTAAGGGTCTTTCAGACGTTTGCTTACAACCATTTCCCTCACCACACTCTACTTTACGGTGGCATTTGATGTAAACATACAAGACGAATAGTCGAGTTCTGGTCTGTCATTTGGTATACAAATGTGTTCTGGCGTGTTATTAGGGCGCTCTGGTGGAGGTTTGTTGAACTCAGCTCAGCCTCTGACTCATCTAAGTAGAGGAGGAAGGAAGCAGCCGGAGCTGTGCTGACAATACTTACAATCAAGACGGAAAAGAGAGGAGGTTTCGCCAAGACACAAGGGTTGTAACCTTTTCTATTATGGGATGTGTGTCTTGTGGAAGCTCTAAGCATCATAATTATCGTAATGTGTCTTGTTGTGGGAAAGACTGTGGCAACAATCCGAAGAGTTCTTCCATCATGTGAAACCGCCGTACGACCACATGTGGAATCAGTTTGTCAAAACGAAATATTTATTTATTTTTCTTTTCGAAGAACAAATGATTCTTAACATGTCCTTTTACCGCTTATTGGTGTAAGAAAATATTCATACACCTAAATATTGTCACATTTTTTCTAACAATAACTTTTTGTTGCTATTATTTTTTGGCTTTGGAATCAGATACAATTTCTTATCTTATTTATTTTATGGTTTATATTTAATAAAGTGTGTCCCCCGCAGCTACAGAAACAATGAAATCTAACAAGATCCCAGTGATGACTGAGGACGAGAGGACGCAGTCAACTCAGTTATGACTGCATCAAGAGTCATGTGGTCTGTAAATCCTGCAACACAATACTCGGACAACACTTCAAATATATCCTTGTACAGTATCACAATATATCATGATATATATCGTATTGTGATATGTATCGTGTTGCCAGATTCTTGCCAATACACTCCCATTTATCGAGGTCACGGGAGGGGTCTGGAGTCTATCCCAGCTGCCAAGGGTGCGAGGCAGCCCGGGGCTCCTGCTAAGCCTTGTATTGTTGATCCACTTAGTTTTATGTGTCATTAAATACGACATTTAAACCGTGCTTGATGAGAATCTTTTTTTTTAACCCCTGTTTCAAAGTAAGTAAGTAAGTAAAGGTTATTTGTAAAGCAACTTTCTAGACCAGGGTCACAAAGCGTTTTAACAATCAAAAACAATACACAGTTACACTATAAACTTTAAAAGGCCAAGAAAGTACTCATTATACCCGTGTATGGGCAGGATGTACAAACTCACAACAAAAGAACACAGGTTGCCTGGAGCTAGAAGCAAACCCGCAACCTTTTTTTCTGCTAGGCAGTCGCTCTAACCACTAGAGAACTGTGCGCCCCAAAACTCAATTCATCTACCTTAATTCAAATTTTTAAATAACTGCTGCTGTGTTGTTCTGAAAGGCAAACTTCAAGAAAAGTTGACAAGTAAATTATAAGTTTACTGAGAGGAAATAGCATTTAATTTATTTTTTACTTTTCTTTACTAATCAATTGTTGTCTATCTATGTCAATTTCAAAGGACATCCACACAGTCGCCTCATTGGCTGGTTTTAGCGCTCTCATGACTTGGTGGTGATGAAGGCAGGAAACAATTAGCAAAATTGTGCTGAAGACTGGAAGCAGAGGGCAGCTGGTAATAGTTCAAACATGAACCCTAATACTCTGTCCTCACACACACACACAGGATAAAGAGGTCTTCCCAGTAATACACTTTGTGACCAGGCCAAGTACCTGACAGAGGGAACATGAGGTTCACTAGAGCTTGTAGTTTAAGCAGAATGTTCTATTAAGTAAATATTGTTTCTTATGTGGGCAAGGTCTCTGGACCGTGTGAGGAAACCAGAGTACTTTAAGAAAATCTACCAAACACCAAAAGTATAAAACTCCCACTTTGAATCACCCGATTACTCTCATTATGCTATTTTAACCAACTTTGTTTCCCATTTTTAAATGTTGAAACGTAGTCATCAAAGTTTGAAATCAACCACTACTGTATTTTCGGACTGTCAGGCACACTTAAAATACTTTAATTTCTCAACAGTGCGCATTCTAATCAGGTGCGCTTTATGTATTAATTCTGGTTTAATTTACTGACCTTGAACGGGTTTTAAGTTGTACATGACGCAAAATACCTGCCAAAATGTTTGAGTACGATTTTTGTGAGCTACGAAACGACAGTTCGAAGCTCCATAGTATTCTTTCGCCAGGCACTGTGATGTTACTACGGAATAATACTTTGAAGCCGCACCATGATTCATGCACCTTATAGACTGAAAAACATGGTAATGTTACTTTACCTTTTTTCTCACACAACCATATTTTTTCCACTTTTTGAAGTTAGAAAATACTAGTGTTGTTCTGATAAAGCTTCATGAAGCAGTGTCATTATTTTCGGAGTCCACTAGATGGCCGTCTCTGCACTATTTTTCTTTGTTTTGAACAACTGTTCTAATGAAACATAAAATCATTTTTAAACTGATGGCGCCACCTACTGACCTCTAAACAACATGACACTGTTTCATGAAGCTTCATCAGCTCATCAGACCAGCACTACAAAATACTACATCTAGTGCAGGTAGGTCGAACTCAATCACACACTGGGCCAATGTTGTGGGCCGAAAATGAAAAGGATATTTATTTAAATGTCTTTAACTGGAGGTAACAGTGTTATTTTGATATTGTTTTGATCTGTTTGTCCTGTGAGATCAATCCATCAAAATTATCTTCATGTTAATCAAATGCTACTGTTGAATTACCTATTTTTGACGTGATATTAACTCTAACAAAAGATCTTACTGGATAATATCTCTTTCTTATCTTGTCCTAAACACAAGCCTTTGTTTAAATTCTAAGCATCAGATGCAACCTTTTCAATCCTCTATTGTTGTGTCGTTAAACAGAAATGTCTAAAATAATCATTGTTTTCCACCAACATGAATCCATACCTTGCTTTCATTCAATCAAAAGTACTGTGAATTAGCATCTCAAAGAATAAGTATGTATTCTGTGAAAGCTCCTGGGTCTAATTTCCATCCTCTGAGATGAAAACCAAAAGAATTAAGGGAGTCTGAAGAATTACGAGCCTGTTAAAGGGAAGTCAGCAGATGTAAGGAAATTACTCTTTTTTTCAAGGGGTTAATAGAACCTTGTGGTTTTTCCTACAGTAGCTGCTCACAGACTTGACATCGTCACAGTGACTGAGCCAGCAGCTAATGTTTATCTCCGTCTGGTTGTCGGTCCAGCTCTGTAATTATGACCATGGCGTAGGAAGCCTTTGAGTTTTACACAGAACTTTTAGGAATATTGTAAACTTCACAGCTTGGTTATCAATTATCTGCGCGATGTTGAAGAGCTTTGGCCAAGATAATTAATTCACATTTAAAAATAAATATATTTTCCTAGTAAGACAGAGCACGACAGGTGTGATTGCCAGGCATCTGCAAAATTGTCATACAGTAAGTAAGTAAGTAAGTAAGTTAAGGTTATTTGTAAAGCGCCTTTCTAGACCAGGGTCACAAAACGCTTAAACAATAAAAAAAACGATACTTAGTTAAAATATATAATTTAAAAGTCCAGGTAAGAACCAGAATTTTAAAATTGATCCTGAAAAAAACTGGCAGCCATTGAAGAGTTTCAATGATCAGGGAAATGTGAGTTCTTCTACTAAAGTTGCTCAGAATTCTCGATGCAGAGTTTTGTATTAACTGCAGGTGAGACAGATCCTTCTTGTTTGGACACAAAAAGAAACTGTTACAATAAGTCTAAACGAGAAGACACAAACGCATGGATTATAAGATCAAGATATTCACTACATTGATACTACATCATGAAATGTCTGTGTTGAAATGAAATAAGCAAACGTCACAACTTTATTGAAAAGTACATCATTTCTATAGCAAGATTTTTTTGGTGTGTGTAATGTTGACTATTTTTTCAATCAGTCCATTTGAAAGCACAAATGTTTGTTTTTAATATGGGAAAGTGAGAACCATCAGGTGTGGGAACGGGGGTCACATCTGTGAGAAGTCCCATCAAGTTATCGAGTAGGTTCTACTGGACCAGCTTCTCTGATTCCCAAAACCAGCATTTTATAAGTGAGCAATAGAAACGACTGGTAATAATTCTGATTCTGATTCCAGAAAAACACATAACTCGTTGTTTACGTTCAGTGGATGTCAAGCCTTCAGGTTGCAGAACCCAAAAACAATATGCACCAAGTTTAATATTTAACACTGTGGTACATTCATTTTTTTATTTTTTTTATTCGCATGCTGCTAAAACGACAGGATTTCCAATTGAGAATATTCTTAAGGAAGCATAGAATGAACTGAAATGGAGTTCTATTGACGGGTCACCAAGACACCAACCATTCTTGCACCATCATCCAGTTTAATGACAGTTCCAAGGACAATCCAGTTTAGGACAAAAACAGTAAAAGTGAGCAGTAAAAAAAAACAAATGCATAAAAAATACATCTCACTATAACTACCCAACCAGCAGCAGATCTGGGCTGTTTTATTTGTGACACTATGGTCCTATAAAAAGTTTGTGTTTTACTAATTTGCCAACATATTTTAAGAGGAAATATTTTCTTCAAAATAAAACTCCTTGCAGGCAGCAATTATCAATAAAAAATCGAATCTAATGATTGACAGACTTTTGGTTCTGGACAACTGAAAGGATCCATTATTGGTCACAGTGTAGTATCAAGGCCTGGTGGAATTCTCCTCTCAGGCTTAGTGAAAGTAAAGTGTAAGTGTTAATCACCTGTTTGTGTCCTCTTGTGTGCAGGAGCTTGATGCCGCGTACACTGGAAGGTCAGATCACGATGGAGAAGACCCCCAGCTACTTCATCACCAGGGAAGCCCCTCGACGTGTCTTCTTCATGAGCCGTCAGACCAAACTAATTGTGGTTGTGCGAGACCCTGTGACCCGGGCGGTCTCCGACTACACTCAAACGGTATCCAAATCCCCCGGCCTCCCTTCCTTCCAGAACTTGGCCTTTCGCAACATCACCACAGGCCTCATAGACACGTCCTGGAGCGCCGTACGCATCGGCATCTACGCCAAACACCTCGAGAACTGGTTGCGGTTCTTTCCTCTGTCGAGCTTTCTGTTCGTCAGCGGCGAACGGCTGGTGTCCGACCCGGCGGGGGAGATGGGCCGAGTACAGGACTTCTTGGGACTTAAGCGCGTCGTGACGGACAAGCACTTCTACTTCAACCAGACCAAAGGCTTCCCCTGCTTGAAGAAGCCGGAGGGCAGCAGCAGGCCTCGCTGCCTGGGGAAGTCAAAGGGACGGACTCATCCTCAGATCCCCTCGGAGGTCCTGCTCAGGCTCAGAGACTTTTATAGACCTTTCAACCTTAAGTTTTACCAAATGACTGGAATCGATTTTGGCTGGGACTGAACATCCTTGAGATTTTGGAAGTTGTCAGAAATAATGTTTTTTCAGTAATTACCAAAAAACAAAGTCTTATTCTTAACTTCTTAAACCATTAAAGCCAAATCCAAACATTCTTGCCTTTTTTTCATCCACATACTTGCGGATTTTCATTCTTGTGAACATCACAAATGTGTCCTTTTTTTTGGGGGTATCTTTAGATTTTACAACACCACATTGTGTCTTTAATTAAGCATATTTTAGTTATATTCAAGCTGCTTCCTGGTTTGTTCATGGCTCCACGTGTTCTACTAGAGAATCTCTCTGTTCTATTCTATTGTCAATACAAAAAGAAGCAGCAGCGAAATCATGATAAACGGGAAAATTGTGGACCAAATCCTTATTGCGGAGTGTGTTAAGGAGTTTGTCCAACAGGTTACCATGTATCTTAGTGGCGTGTAGAAGGTATACTTAGTGTCTAAAGTCTCTGAGTTGTCTACTGAGGCTTTCAGGCCAATAGATCCATCCACTACTGCCTTCAGACTCAATAATGCTACTCTAAGCTAGAGTCGGGTCAAAGAAGACACTTAAGGGAGAACATCTCAGCCAGTAGAGACGGATCAGTTTCAGCCACTTTTGCTCTGGAAGCCTTTTATTCCACCAGACATCATGAAACAGGAAGACAATAGACGACACATGCAACTGTTCCTACTAAATCAAACTTTTTGTTACTCATTATTTTGCATCTAGATCACAGTTTCACTATTTGTTTCTAATATGTACATGTTTGTTGGAGCCAGTCGAGTAAAGAAAACCCAGTGCCTGGAAAGCTAAGAATGAATGAAAGCTGATGTCTGTTGTTTATTTGGAACTATGTGACACAAATAAAGACATATTTCTTTAAAATGCTGTTTGTTCCAAAGAATGATTTGCAATGTCTTCTTTAAACCATACATGCTTGTCTCAATAATTTATTTGATTACGAAATTGTGATTTTTTTCCCCCCTCAAATGTTTGTATATACAATTTTGAATAAAGTGTTTATTCTTATAAATGCTTTTGTGTGTTCTTTCAGTTTTGCTTTACAACAAACTGCTGCTATAAAACACTGTATTATGCAAATTCAAAAACACAAGAGGAATATACCTTTCCATGATGTTAAAAAAAGATGATGCAGGATGTCTTGTCCAACCCTGTGTTGTGTCTGGGTCAAGGTGACCCGGTGGCCCAAAGACTAGAATGTTAACCTTGATCCGAAGACAACACAAGGGATACCACAAACACATTTGTTTTTGAGCCTCAGAGTCTTCGTTGAATTGCTGGGATCTATTTTTCCTTAATCAACTATAGTCTTACTTCAACCTCAATTGAATTGATTGTAATTGAGTCACCTTGACCCAGAGACAACACAAGGTTAAAAACAACTAGCTAAAATTTAAAATGTATATTTTCAAAAGAAACTTTTTTTTTTAATAAAGGTACACATAGTTTGATATTTAAATTTAAATTATTCAAAAAAAAAGTTTACAAGTTCAATATTATTCAAGTCATATCTTTTTAAAGTATATATTTTTATTATAAGAATTTGAATATCAAACTGAAAATAAACATACTTTTAACAACCTTTTAAAATACAAATAATTGAATTCAATTAAAAAATGTAAAAATAATGTAATGCTTAAAAATGTTAAATTCAACCATTCAAGATTCTAATGCCTCTGATATACTTCAATACTTGTGTCATTGTGTTTTACACCCATTTCTACATACATGAGCTCGTGCTTTAATGAAAACATGTTATATCTCGTGGTGAATATATATCATTTAACAAAATATATTTTTAATTATAATTCTCTTCCAAGAACATGGGTAATTATTTAATTATAAATGGAGTGAAGTTGTCCCAAATGTTTAGTGGCCTGGTGTTTTTTATGCACTTCTAACTTGAAAACACTTTCTCTGAATCCCCAAAAGACTCTCAGAGTGTTTCCAAATGAACCATTCACTCATTGAAACTCAGAACCCCGGACTCTTGAAGGGTTGTATACGTTTCCTTAGACAGGCTCCCCACAAAGAGGACATGTTGGGGGTAAAACAGGACGTAGGTGATGTAGGATAATAACAAATTGAAGCAACAAGTGAGAATTTACGTGTACCATATTGAAGACCATGGTACAGTAGTCCACACCACTAACACTGAGTAAGCAGTCAGATTTGGTCAAGTGTCCAGGAAGTGAAAGCAGTCGGTGGTGGGAGAAGGTGACGAGATGAAGGGTCAAACGCCTACACAAGCATCCAGTGCTAAATTTGAAGTCGGGCGGCGGCTTTCTGATGTGTAAGCAATCAATTCTCTGGCTTGATTGGAGACCTCGGAGGGATCTCTGACCTCCCCCTTGACCTGTAAGACCCACTTGCCATAAACTGCTGACCACGAGCAGCAGACTCCTTAATGGAGTCGACTATAGTGTGGAGGCATGCTCTCTCTCACACACACACAAACAAACACACACATAAAACCACTCCCTCTTGATCCATTAATATTGCATCCTCAACCTCCGAGACCCCCGGCGAACGAACAGGACCCCGATCAATACCTGCCTGTTTAGTTTATAGGAGGAGGGGATTTGCTCGTATACGACCCATGTCCTGTTGTCTCTTTGATTTAGCTGGCGGCGCCAGAATGGCTCGCTATTACACATTTGTAAAATATTATTTAACACTTGATATATCTTCCACATGTGGCGATCGATGCAGGATTTTAAACACGGATCAAAAGGGGTCTTCAATCCATCCATCCACGCTGTTATTACCACCCAAGTTCTTACATGCTTTATGACTAATCCGATGGCTCAATTCCCTGGTTAATATTTCTCATCCCTGATAACTAAAAAAAGGTAATAAAGCTGCACGCGTTGATTAAATTATAATGGCAAATTTGATTGCTGGATAAATAACCTTTCCACGATTTCATTTTTGCTGACATGTTCATGCTCATCATTAAAGTATATTACTTAGATCTGTTTTTTATATTAATTAATCTTTAAAGACACATTTTGTCAACTGTCATATAGTCATATAGTGAATTTGATTAAATACAGTATGTAGAGAAAATAATAATAAATAAATAAGTGTTTGTAGTGTTTGGTGAAAGGGTACCAAGACAAGGTCAAGGAAAAAGGGATGCAAAGGGGCATAAGACCCCCATGAAAAATAAGACATGTCCAGCAGCTATACAATTTTAACCTTATGTATAACATAAATAAGGGAGATTTCTAGAATTCAAGCTCCTTTGTTAATTGTAAAGGAAAATAGAAGGGAGGAGAAGATCCTTCGATGAAGATAAAATAGCATGATAATGAGCATGTAGACTACTGACCTCGCAGTGAAAGTTTACTTGAGAGGGGAACTCTACCAGGTCAAGGGTAAGGTGGCAAAAGGTGGGCCGAAGACCCCCATTAAAATATTTCAAATGATTCATTCAAATAAGTTTTTATTTTTGTAAACCATACATATGTACTAAGTAAGGGACATTTTCAGAGATTCAGAATCATTTTTAAATTGTGGGCAAAAAAAGGGGTGTAGAACACCCCATGAAAATTGCAGTATGTCCAATATCGATTCAATAGAAATAATATGTTTAACATCCTAAGTTCGGGAGATATCCATCATTTTAACTTCATAGTATATTATAAACTGGCAGGGAGAAGACCTTGAAATGTTTCATATAGACTACTGACCTCTCAGTCAAGCTTTTAGGGGGGAGGGTATCTTTAAGACATCCTTGAAAATTCAACAATGTCCAATTTTACTCTGTATATATATATCTTTTTGGGTTATTTTTTAGTATTTTTAAGAAATATAATCTCAGTTATAAGTTAAAAAAAAAGATAATGAATTATACACGTGGAAAAAACACATGGAATCCCCAATATCAATCCCTGTTATAATCACCACCTACAACTAGAATGTCTTCCTAAAGAGACATTGTTCACATTGAAGTGTCAAATGGCCGCTTTCCTTTGACAGCCGTTCATACAGAAGATCCTCTTCCACACAGCGTTTTCTCAGCTATACAAGTCACTAGATCCCTCTCAAAGGTGCCCAATGTGTAAACAGAACCTATCAGCCCCGAATCCACCTCCTCTCTGAAGAAAAGTTTTCTTTATGTCTCTTCATGGGCCGGTGGGTTCGGGGATCTGAGATAAGTCGCTCAAATGTGAACGTATTGATATGCAAACTTGAGGGTTCAACTAAAGGTCTGCAGCGAGGGCCTGATCCCAAGAGATGTGGTGTGGAGATAGTGGGCTCTATAGGACTTAAGCATAAAAAAAGGGTTCAGCCACGGGTTGTTGTGTTTATGTCTTCTTCTTGAGCGTAACTTTGTGTAACATCGCATTTTCCTCCTTTTACTACAACATGGTTGCATTATCAAATGCAAAACCTACACCTAAAATGTGTAATCTGATTTATATCATGCAAGATCTTAATGTTTTTAAAGCTGATGTTGGAACCCATAGCGTAGAGGTGGGCAGTCGAGTTTCCTTAGTAAGTAAGTAAGTAAGCAACAGTTATTTTTAAACCACCTTTATGGTCGTAAGAGGGGCCACATTGTATACTGAGACTGCTCTAAGGGACCATCAAGCCTAAAGATATAGGTGATGCATATAAGGAGCATTAATATGATGCAGGAAATTAAAAAAAAGAAGGAAAAGGACATTCCAAAAAAAGTAAAGATGTAGTTTGACTGCATATTTTGTCACTTTTCCTTAATTTTATTTAAAGAAAACATCAAATGCAAAATATACAATGTAGTTTATTCAATTTTTAAATGTATTTAATTTACAATTGTTATCCTAAACACTTTCAATACAATTTCAAAAATATTTCCCAAAAATGGACAAATAAAAGAAGAAAGAATAGAAGGGAAAAATCCTGCAACAAAAGTTTTGTAACTTAAATAATAACATTCGAAGCCATCGGGAACATTCATACATGATCTCATGAGGGCAGAAGAACTACAGCCAGAGGGCCATGTGGCCCCAGGGATGCACTTTGCGGCCCCAGGGATGCACTTTGCCCGTGTGTGCTGCAATAAAACATCCATTTGTGTCTTAATCATACCATTTAGATTAACAAGTGTTAAACATGAGTCGGTGTAAGTTGAAATAAAAGACAAGAGTGCAGTGAATATAAGGTTGTGTGTTTAATAAAAGTGTTCCTCTGTAAATGGAAATAAGCTACAGAATGTCCTTGAATTAGGTGGAAAATTATCTCTTCCTGTTCTCACAGCAGAGAAGCCAAACTGCTCATCTCCTCAATCCCACTTGAATAACACAAACACTGCGGCTCCATGAAGGGTCTCGAGCAACTGCGACGCTCCGCGACTCCTCACTCCAGATCAGCATTCTGGTCCGGCTCTACGGGTCAAAGGTCACAGTGCATTCCAGCGACAGGTCATTTTATGGCTGTTTGACCTCTCGTATTCTCACGGCTCTTCCCAGAGCCGTAAAAAAAAAAAGTCGCGACACTTTAACCGAGCGAAGGTGAAGCAATTCAACATTTTACAATAATAATTTATGACTTTAAGACACTGGCTCAAACTTTTAGGACATAACCCAAATCCAATTTAGGTGATCATGGAGTATCTTAATATAGTGATCCAACAAATAGGTTATCCAGTTAAAAACTAACCACCTGTTTCCCCTTTGACCCCAAAGTGTGAAAGTGTGAGTTGCGGCTGTCGGCTTCGTCACTTCATTGCACTCTCGTAACAGACCCTTCAGGACTTTGCAGGACTCGAGGCACTTCATCAACTTTCAGTTGTAGCAAAAACAGAAGAAGACATTAGCAAAATAGAAATTAGAATCAATGAAATAAAAGTAATATTAATTAGAGAGAGAGCTGCAAAGGGCTTTTGTATAAAAGCAGTTATTCATAAGAAACAACATTATTAAATCCTCAAATAAACTGTATATCATTGAGCTAATATTGTTTAGAATGTCATGCTAAATTCAATTTTTCTTTTAAACTTCGAGGTATTTATGCTTTTGACATTTAATCTCATGAGAATTTTAGTATTCATCTGATAAAAATAATACATTTATAACTTTCTCCTGCATGTTGTCTATTTAAATGTATTATCTTTTTAATTTATGTTGTGGCATTAAATGTAATAATCAAATCACAATCAATAGTTCCTATTGTACAATTCCTTGCTAGAAATTCCGCATCATCTAGAATTATGTAAAACTAAATCAGCTTCAGCATGTTTGGATCTCTTCCTACTACTGTATAAAGTCCACGCTATGAGTTGTGTAAAACAATAACGATGAATCATAACTGTTAATCTTGAATATTTGTGAATTAAAAACTATTTTAAATGTATACAGTAAATCATGTGATTTGTTTTTTCTTTTTGATGGGGGTTGGTTGGTCTACTTTTGCACCCATAACAATTATCAAACAGATTTGAAAAGCTGGAAATCTTCCTTATTTCGTATTTGTAATAAAATAAATGTAATTATTTTGAAATTGGACATCATTGAATTGGGGGGGTCTCTCATGGCACACCCTGGACAGACAGATAGATACACCTTATTTGAGTGCAGTGGCCTTAGGGGTATGAGAGGGTCTGCAGGGATAGGGGCCTGAGAAGTGAGGTAGCTGTCTGCAGCATAGAGGCTTGAAAGAGGAGCTGGAGGAGTTTGAGAAGAGAGGTCTGCAGCCAGACTGTTGTGGATTCTCCAGGCTGACCTCCCAGCGGTGGTCAAAGAAATGTTTTTTTACTGAATGAAAAGTTGAAAAAAGCGGAGGTTCTCACATCCGATCAGAGCTTCAGACGTGAACATCAGACGTCCTTCTGCTTTGTGTTTACTTCCTGCACGAGAGCCAGATCACACAGCAAGGATCAGTGGACTGTGTGGCCGGTTTAAATGAGGAGCTTGCTCAAGGTTTCCTGCAACAAAGCCAAAGGATTTGCACCGTTCGCTCTGTAATTAGTGGACGAGGTGAAGAGTGTCCACGTCTGATGACTGGAGCCTCCGACATGTGTTGAGCAGCTCCTGTGAATGTCTTCTGTCAGAGGGAAGATGATGGCAGACGAGAAAATAAACACGCTTCAATGATGATAAATGAATGGTCCTCATGTAGTACCATAACCCACACAGGTGAACTTTGACCCCTGTGAAAAATAGTACTTGGTAAATATATTAAGTTTTGTATTTTAGTCTAATTAATCCATTTCTTCTGGTGATTTAGATGGGTGTGTATCTGCATTTGTAGATTTTAAGTTTAAATATTTAGAAGTGAGTGAGTTTGCAGTTGTTAAGGATACTTTTTTCAACGTGTTTATCCTGCAAGTGTGTATTCTTCATTTTGGTTGCGTGCATTATGTGGTCATTTTTTCCAAATCTGTGCTATTTACACTTTTTCATCACCACTTTAAAGACATTATAGAATTAAAAGAGCTACAGAACATATCTCCCACCTGATGCTTAAATGAATTAATTAATTAATGCTTTATTCCGAACATGTGTTGGTCCATAAGAAAATAAACTTCAGACAATAAAACAATATCAATGAGATAAGAGAAACAAAGATAGCGATAGTCAAAACAAAAATAGTCAAAACAAAACGTCTATCTTTCCGTTTTACTGCCGTGCTACATGGCCTGATGAAGCTTCATGAAGCAGTGTCATTATTTTTTCAGAGTCTTTGTTTGAAACAACTGTTCCAATGAAACATGACATCATTTTTAAACTAATGGTGCCACCTACTGACCTCTAGACAACATGACACTGCTTCATGAAGCTTCATCAGACCATCACTAGTTACAGGCTCTGAAAATAAGAAAAAAAAAGTGTCTTTATTTATTATTTAAAACGTAGCATTTTTCTGTGAAAATGTCTCATGTTAAAACATTACCTTGACTGTCACTAAACGGTTTTGATAATCTTTAAATTGTGCTAACATCCATGAGTGAGATCTTCAAACTTAAAGCGTATTTTTTCATGAGGACTTTCATTTTGTTTCCGGCCACTAGCAGCATCAAACCTTAAACCCGCTCTGGTCAAATAGGACTCCCGGTCAGAGCAAATATTATCCTGCAGTATGAGAAAATATCATCTCCAGCAGATCGTTGAGCCATGTCTTCTTCCTGTCTAGTGCTGCCAGTGGAGCTCCACTTAAGCCAGAGATGGGAACAATATCACAGCTGACTCCCAGAGGGCCCGGACCCAAGACCGGATCATAATATTGCAGGAGGTTATTGAGAAACTAAGAGGAGGTCAGAGGTTTGTCGTCAGTGGTCGATGAGTTAGAGATCTCACTGCCATCATGTGAGCCAGCGACTAGAAAATAAAAATCACATCAGCACACACAACAAAAAATAATTGAGCGCGTATAGTTCTAGTCTTATGGTAAAGTCGGATCTAGCGGGATTTCTATGTTCCTTTAGCTGTGGAGGACGTAATAACTGCTAAAGTTTAATTACAAGAATGAGACAAACTAATATTTTAATGCTAATTGTAAAAAATATAAATATATAATTTTAATATATATAAAATACTAATACTATTTTATAATGACAAATATAAAGCACATTATTATTATTATTCCGCTCATATATTAAATTAACCAAAGCTACAAACTGCTAAACATAGTTTTGAATTAATTATTAAGTAAGTAAGTAAGTAAGTAATATTTATTTATATAGCGCTTTTCCAGACCAGGGTCACAAAGCGCTTAAACAAAGAAAACAATACTCAAAAAAGTATATACACTTTAAAGATCAAGATAATACTGAGTCTGAATACAGTCTGACCATGAATAGATCTGAAAGTAAGAACCACAATTTTAAAGTTGATCCTGAAAGAAACTGGAAGCCAGTGAAGAGTTTTAAGGATCGTAGAAATGTGAGTTCTTCTACTTGAGCGATTATGATGACAAAACTTTTAATTTGAGGCGAATTTAAAAATAAATATCACAATAATATTTACTTTTAACTTGATGAAATACATACATTGCTTAAATCCTTAATAGTTTAGTAAAATATTTCACTGGATTAAGATCCATGATAAATTGTACTTCTGGGGATTTTATGGGGGGAATTTGAAATAAATTTTCATTACGTACCGTCATTAAATGTCAATGACAATATTTTATTGTAACTAATAAAATACAATTTATTAATCATTATTATTGATTTTCTATTCTTCAAAACCGTAATAGGTTAGTAAAGTATTCCACCGGATTATGATCCACGATGACCTTGACTACCGTCCCTGTTTATTTTCTACATTTGGCTGACGAAATTTTAAATAAATACGATTTTTATTGTATACAAAAATCCTTTGTGTAAAATTCCACTGGATTATGATTCGTCATGACTTTGACTACCATCCCTGTGAGATTTGACTGGAGTCAGTCTGAGAAAAAGATGATCGGTCCAGTGTGCAGGTCAACGCCAGCAAGAGAAATGAGCTCCCAAGAAAAACACAAACCATCGGCCACACACATTTTCCATCTTGTCCTTCGTGATCGGAAAAAACACCCAGGCGGGGATTTAACATCGGCAACTACAAACAGATGTGGTTATCATCCACTATTGAACCCAGCGAGAATATTATATATGATTATAATTACGCTGCAAACCAGCGCATTGTCCTCCAACCTAAATAGACGAGATGTTCATTTATCTGCCATTTCTGTCAGTGAGGAGCACGCTGATGAATCCAGGACATCAGGGCTGGGGATGATGAATCCGTCACTCCTGCCATCATTCATGAAGACTTTAAGTAGAAGTCGAAGAGTTTTGGAAAAGGAGTCACAGCTGACATCATTAACATCGCAGTGCATATGAAACATTGCTCTGATGTACCTTTTGGTCGGCTGAAGAATCCCATCACTCAGCGAAAAATTAAATAAAAGGCAATAATGATATGTCCAAAATCTAATCTAGAAGGATCGACTGGAAAACCACTTGTGTAGTTTGGAATGTGACGTTTTTATCTTTCTAAACTCACTTAATACACTTTTTTTTGGATTGCCAAGGAAACGTCTTGGTAGATGTTTGTTTTTCATTCGTTTTTTTATGGTGATTTAAACTGAAATTATCATGGTTTTTATCAATTGATGCTGGACATTTGCTCCTCACTTTGTGACCGGCTTTTCCTTCTGGCGTCGCATCTATTCTGTCCAGATTCCAGCTGCACTGTAGTAAACTTGTCTATTACAAGCCAGGATTTCACAAACATCTTTTTTAATAAAATATTTTTCAAAGGAACCCTTAACCATTTATCTCAGTCATTTCAATTATTATGAAGGACGATAAATAACATGATATTAAATCTATAAATAAATGTGTTAATGTATAAATACATGACAATTGACGTCACGTCAGGCTTCTCTGTCTTCGTAAACTGCCAGTGAAATGTCGAAACAAATTGAAGATGCAGAATAAAATAAAATAAAATAATTTAAAATATAGATTGTATGAATACATGTTAAAATAATGAAATACATAAATAAATGTGTAAATAAATGAATGGATGTATTCACAAAAATAGCAACATTTTTTCCACTTAATCAGATTTTATATATTTTTATATTTATAAATAAATGTACTTAATACATGTATTTATTTATACTTATGTCATGTATTGTCCTTGATGATTACAAGAGAAAAAAAACAGACTTTTTGAAGTTTTTTGAATCACTTCTGTTTCTTTTCTATTATCAGGTATTTTCTTTCACTTTCTTGCTTTCGTTTATTAACTTCTCAGTGTAATAAATTTTGATGTGTTTAAAATAAAATTGTATTTTTCATTCTTAATATTTTTGCTCATAATGTGACCAAAGCAAATCATACTACACCAGTATTTTCTTGCCCATTTCCAGCTCATTATTGTATTTTTGAGATATGTTTGTCGTAAATTATTGTCATGTATATTAATAATATAAACATTTTCATTAAATTGGTTTTATTTTCTTGTTCTTTTTTTTATCATAGCCCAGCATCATTAATTTAAATACTCCAACGGGTCATTTTCTCTCCATAATTTGAACTAAATAAATGGCCAATTGAAGATATTCCATGCACACTGATTTAAATACTAGTAATCTTAGCCTCTGGTGAGCCCCGGATCCATAACTCATCCAGTGACCACCACGACATGCTCCATCCATCTGCTGAGACACTTCAGGAGTGATCAATGGTCGGCAGCTCCACGACTATAATCAGTGTGACAGTGAGTCGGACAGTAAACCACAGGTAATAGAGCACATCGTAACCAGTGCGTGAGTGGATCAATATCAAGCTGAAGAAGCAGGTAATATGATATTGATGAAGCCACAATTACAGGAATGTGTATTTGTGTGTGTCCGGCCAGTGATGCAGGTGTGTGTGTGTGTGAGAGTTAATACATCTTCTGCTACACAAATGTATCGCTGGAACATGTCGATGCATTTTTATCAGCCGTGCTGATCAGCGATGGCAACGTTGGGTCTAAAGGAAATCAATGACGCGCTGACGATGTTGTTCTTGTGAGGGTCACACATACCGTCACAGGAAACACCAAAATGTATCATACATGCAAGTGGATTTAATTCATTCTTTGAAAACGTATTTCAGGAGAATGGAAAAGAATAAACCTCAACTCTTGACTTTTAAGAAATTCTAAGATTTAGAATTAAGATTTTTTTAAACTAATGTTGCCATCATTATGAGCAATAATTGACCAAGAGAAAGTATTCAATTGCTTAATTGTATTTTTCGAAAAAATATTGTTTGGTATTTAAAGTATTTTTTTAATCAAATGAAATACTTTTTGTCAGCACTGTTTTAAAATGGTATTTTTCCTATCATTTTTCTTGGGGAAAAAATCCTTTAATTATGCTTTTTATGTCAGATTCAAAAATGGGTTGGGTCATGAATTTTGGATATTTTCTTTTGTATTTAATTTATATTATATTTGTACATCAAATTGATGTTGGTGAATAGGTATAATTCTTATTTATTTTTCATATTCCCTCTTGCACTCTGGTTTTCTCTCATTTTTTTAAATTCAGGCTTAAAAATATTATAAATATTGTTGTTTTTTTCCCTTTAACTCAATCCCAAACATCTGTAGATTTAGTTATAATATGAATAACTCCTTTTTTATTTTTTTGACAAAAATAAATAATTTTACTGAACACTTAAATACTGTATGTTGTTATCATGTTGTTTTTTTTAAATATATAAACATGTTTATATTGTGGTTCAGCCTCCACTTGGAGAAATACTTTCAATGAAAGTCACTATGAGAGTTATCTAGTATTTATTCAACACGCTCACTATTAAAACTAATGATAATATTAAGTATCCAAGAGGAAAAGCAGCAGCTGCGTTTGACAGAAGTGAACAGCCTCCTTTTATTTGGTGGAAATCCCTCTAAGTTCAGCTATTTGTTCGGAAAAGGGGCCAAAGTAAAATACCAGAAGTGCAGCCCTGGTGGTCCGAGGTCTAACGTCATCGACGGTGAAGGAGAAAACGACTTGCAGATCAGAATAAAAGTCAAGAAAACCCTCTAATCCTTATATAACAGATGTCTGCAGAGCTCCAGTGCAGCAACCATCTCTGAGAGGTGGAGGTCAGTGTCTCTAGCCGTGACAGCTCCAGGAGAGACTGAAGAAGATCAACCACTGACGGGTCAGAGTGAGACCTGGAGACCAGTGCGGCTTCTCTCCGTGTTGGAGGTCCGAGCTAATGTTTTTATTCTTCCCTGAGAGAGTGGGAACCTCACCACCCAGCGAGCCTCCGACTCTCGACAGCCTGTTGAGTCTTCTTCTGCTCTTTTACCGCTGACCTTTGACCTCTAACAACAAGAGGCGGGACCTGGTGGTGGTAAACTTGAGCTTGGCCAGAGTTAGAAGATTTGTTTATTTTGTTTATTCAAAATATTGACATGATGTGTTTTCTTTTTTATTAAATACATCACAACAATCGTTTTTACCTTAATATTGAAAACATAAAAACATTCAAACAATTGAATCAAACAAGTTTCTGCTGGTTAGACAACAAGTTCTAGAGATTAAAAATGAAGCGACGGAGAGAAGAACATTTATTCATTCTTTTCTACTTCACCGCAGATAATCTTTACTTTATCTTTGACTTTATTTTCTTACTTTTTATTTATTTTTAACGCAGCATAAAGTGGTCTTTAACTATCTCTATCTGTCTTATTATCATTTGAACATTTAATAACATGTTAATATGACGTGTGTCACGTGATCATGTAAGTAATATGACATTTTATTCATGACATTATGTATGTGATGCGATCATAAATGGTTGTCATTCTTAATGTTCAAGTGTCAAATAAATGTCTTTGAAGATCTTGGTTAGTTCTTTCATTCTAGACGACATTTTTGCTGCTTTCACTGTTCGTTCTTTATATCATATCCAGGACTTCTAAATAACAAACAGCTGTCTCGCCTGCAGTTAATACAAAACACTGCAGCAAGAATTTTGACCCGCTCTAGTAGAAGAACTCACATTTCCTTAAAACTCTTCACTGGCTTCCAGTTTCTTTCAGGATCAACTTTAAAATTCTGGTTCTTACTTTCAGATCTATTCATGGTCAGGCTCCTCCTTACATCAGTGATCTGATCCAGCCTTACACCCCAGCTCGGGCTCTGAGGTCTGTGGATCAGAATCTACTGATGGTTCCTGAACACGGTTCAGGACCAGAGGAGAGAAATCCTTCCAGGCTGTTGCTCCTAAGCTTTGGAACGAGATTAAAAAACAGTTTCCTGGCTTAAAATCTGTCTATGACGCACTACTGTACAACATGCTGGTGCTCACAGACAAAGTAACATGGTGAAGAGCATTGTTGAAATGTTGACTTTTGAAGGTCTTTTATTAGGACTATTCTATGTATTTTTTTGTGGTTTCACTCTGAATTAGATCCATTTTTTTGTCCAACTTTATGTGTACTTTTATAGATCTGGTTCATCTTAGCAATATATTCAAATGTATATCAATCTTAATTCCTCAACCATCTGACGTTAAAGTATTTTGCTCGCAGAATATCATGTCACAGGCTGCAAACACCACTAGTTTGAGACCCCGAAAAAAGAACAAATCACTATAGAACATATGAAAAAATGTCCCTGGAAGATATAACCTGTGTCTATTTTCAGCTCTCAGATCGTATATTTGGTCGATAGATCTCTTTAAGTCGAGACCCCGAGCATGAAAATATCCATTTCAATGTACATCGAGCGGTTTTTTGGTTTTCCTGGTATGAAAGTGTCTCCCTGCTTTTTTTGGCTTCTGTCTCCTTCAGACTTGTCACCACTTATTACCCCTAATACTCTTTTATAGTGGTGAGATCTGAGTGCGCTCGCTCCTCCCCGTACATCTGTCTTTCACCAGCGGGACGACTTCACTTCCTGATCGTTCCATCCTTGAGCAGATCATTCGACCCTAATCAGCCGCCACTCACGAGTCGTCGCCGGCTGCCGATGCGCCTTCATCCTCGGCGGAGCATGTCTCGGTTGCTGCCCACGAGCTTCTCCTCTCGAACGCTCTGTGTGTTCCCTCCGGTTATTACTGGGAGGCCTGGCACGTCCCAGTCACTTCCCCCTCTCCCTCTCTCCCGGTATGGTCTGGAATAGCGGCTTAATGCCTCGCAGTACATGATGGCTCTGGCAGGGATGGGAGCATAATTCGTTCCATTCCTCTTTATTAGAGCCACGCTATTATTACTGCTCGCTAACAGCATGATGTCTTCCACATGTGATGCTGCTGAAAACTTTCGGAGCAGATAGATCAGAGCTGCTCCTCCTGCGTCGGCGGTTGGAGAGGAAGGCCGTGGCTGACATCAGAGCAGCTCAGGAGGCCATGTGTGACTGTTTTTTATGAGCTTGAACGTGTAGTCGAGGGCATCTTGTGGGGATGTCAGGTACCAGAGTCTGATGCCTCTCGTTTCCTTCAGCTGATTCTAGAAGAAACGTGTAGATGGAGAGTCTACAAACTTGCAGCCCACCGACCATTTGCTAATCATTCCCTCAGTTTTTATGAGCGCAAGCAGGAAAAAGGGACTAATTTAAAAGGAATAAAAACCATTCCGTCCAATGTTATCATTTATATAGATTTGATTGTATGGTTAAGATGATACAATAACAAAGAATTCACTCTATTCACAGTGAAACTACACAAAAATCCATTAAATATTTAATAACATTCTTTTTTAAATAATTTAATTCAATAAGGGCTTAATAGAAAGGTTAAGTTTGTTGAATAAAAAAAAATTATAGTTTAAACAAATCCTTCCTTTTAGACATACAGTTTGATAACCAATAGTTAGTAGTTTAAATTCAATTTTTTTCATTTGTAAATTTGTACTCTATATAGTGCTGGACTGATGAACCTTCATGAAGCAGTGTCAGTAGGTGGCGCCATCAGTTTCAACAATGATGTGATGTTTCATTAGAACAGTTGGACTCTGAAAATAATGACACTGCTTCATGAAGCTTCATCAGAACATCGCTAACCTAAACGGTACTGAGCTACAGGATCAAACTTTCAATGTTATATTTAACCAGACATAAGGATAAGAGGAAACGTTTACTTTTAATCGGTAACTTAGTGTGAAAGACAGCTTGTGTAAAATTAAACTATTACCACGATGGAATCATAGATGAATAGAAACTTTTTGAAAAAATTAATAAATAAAACATTTTGCGACATACAAAAAGTAATAAGTACAAAAATGCGATTTTGTGCAACATGCAAGCTACAAACATAAAATTTTGTGTGACATACAAAGTACAAAAATGCAATATTGTGCGATGTACAAAACACAAAATATAATTTTGTGCCACATACAAAGTACAAAAATAACATTTTGTGCGACGTACAAAGTACAAAAATACAATCTTGCTCAACATACAAAGTACAAAAAAAACATTTTGTGTGTCATACAAAGTACAAATATACAATCGTGTGCGACATACAAAGTACAAAAATAACATTTTTGCAACATACAAAGTATAAAAATAACATTTTGTGCGACATACAAAGTACAAAAATAACATTTTTGCAACATACAAAGTATAAAAATAACATTTTGTGCGATATACAAAGTACAAAAATAACATTTTTGCAACATACAAAGTATAAAAATAACATTTTGTGCGACATACAAAGTACAAAAATAACATTTTGTGCAACATACGAAGTACAAATTTACAATGTTGTGCGACATACAAAGTACAAAGTGTCTTCCTGTGATTGAATTAAAACAGGAAGTGTTGATGAAGTGATTAGATGGACTTTATTAAATAAAAAAGCAAATGTAGTCTTAATTCATTAACATGAGTTTGTATGTATTTCTGGTAGCAGTTGATTCACTCGTTTGTTTCAATGATACACGGTTCTGTCGACAGACCACCACTGCTGTGAGCTAAATTATCTCTGACATCACAATGACACCTGAACACACCACCATGTGGTCTTTGTCAACCTTTATTTCATCCCTGACTAAAATGTGCGTAACACGGTTATAAATAAAAGGGAAGGTGTCGAATGATTTAAGAAGTGTGTCGAAGATGTGTAAGTGTGCGACTGTGTGCGTCTTCACTGTCATTCTCCTGGTGATTTAATGAAAGGGCTGCTTGCACTGCTGCTCTGTGTAAAGCTCTTGTTGCACAGTGAGGGCTGTTTTGATGCAGCTGTACGTCAACATCTACACAGAACAGAACCAGAACCACCCACGGATCCAGCTCAGGCATGTGTTCCGTCTTACTGCTGTCTGCCTCGCAGCCATGGACTTCATCCAAAGTCACAAAGCTTTCATACATGGCTGAGATCGACTCTGCGGCATTTCTCAGACCTCTCATCAACCGCTGCTGCTACTATCATTGTGGAAAGATGTGGACATGGAAATGCAGAGCGGACCTCGGAGCCGCACGCAAACATAAGAGTCTGCTTAAAGAATATACACAACATTTCTGAGACCAAATTCACAATCTGCTGCGTTTCCTCGTCCCTCATCCACTTAAATGTTTTTCTGTGAAATATACAAGATAATGAGAAGTTTATTCTACATTGCGGCACAAAATGTTTCTTCCAAAACATACTATTGAGATATATTCACTATCATAGACCAGTGTATCTCTGCAGACGCACTGATTTGTCTATTATGTATGAATTACTGTGGTCTTAGACTTGTATTACATGTGTGTGTGTGTGTGTGTGTATGCTTGTGTGTGCATTTTTGCATCTGTCTATTAGTTTACATGTGTGTGCTTGTGCATGCATTTTTGCACGTGTGTGTTTATGTGTGCTTGTTTATGTATGTGCGTGTGAAAATTTGCATGTGTGTGTCTTCATGTCCATGTGCGTGTGTGTGCGTTCATGTGTCCACATGCATGTGTGTGTTTGCTTGTGTGTGTGCGTTCAAGTGCATGTGTACCAATGTGTGTTCATTTGTGCATGCGTGTGTACATGTTTGTGTGCATGCGTTCATGTTGTGGACATGCATGTGTGTGTGTTTTTTTGTGTGTATGTGTGTGTGTGCGTTCATGTGCATGTGTACCTACGTGTGTTTATTTGTGCATGCATGTGTACATGTTTGTGTGCATGCGTTTATGTTGTCGGCTTGCATTTGTGTGTTTGCTTGTGTGTGTGTGTGCATGAACCACTTGATCAGTTCAAGGGAAAAGGGGAAACAAGGGGTAGAACGTCCAATTTTTATGAGATTTATATCATATTTAATACATTTTAAATAAGAATGATTTCAATAATTTCAGCTTCTTTCAACAACTCTAAGACCCATAATCCACCTGCACTTACTCTCTTCTCTCGCCCTCATCTTTCTTCAGAATTTTCTGGGTTATTTGAGTTTCAAATGTATTTCTTCTATACCCCTGTATATCGTCTGCTAGTATTTATATATCCAATATCGCTCTAGAAATATAATCCCAAAATGGAGAATGGATAGAATAAAATCATAGGTCATTCAGCCACTCAAATTGTAATTTTATTTAAATGCAGCTGTATCTTAGAAAAGCGGGGATTTAAATTGAAAAAACTGAAACTTGTTTAATCAGTCAAACTGAAAACATTCCAGCACATTCATTACTCAGTGAAATCAACAACCACAGTCAATCAATGGCCCAGTGTTCCATTGCTTCAGTCTGTTGGCGCGCTGATCAAGGTCCATGACTTCTACGTTGGAGCAGCTTTTCATCAGAACGTTATTAAAATCATTCAAGGCTTCCTCCACAGTTACAGTCCCTCAGTTGCCCAGACGGAGACAGACTTTATTGTTCTAGTCCATGCAGCTGAAAATGGCAGTCATGTGGGCCGGTGGTTGAGCGGCTACACTCGTCACACAGGTGGCAGGGAAATTACAGAGCACACACACACTTGTAGTCTGGAAGACTGCCACTCCAGGAAGCCTATAAAGGCCGCTGCCAACAACTGCCAAAAGCTGGACTTGGATGTAAAGGCGAGGGATATTGCGCAGCTTGTCGGGCTTATAGGAAAACACGGCTTCAGTCGGTGATTTTAATAAAAACATGCTACTTTGAGAAGTTAGGTCAGAGGCATGATTTTATGACAGAACCATTGTCCGTGTGTGCCAAAGTGTTACATGCGTGTCCGGCAGCATGTTCAAAACACCATCAAATCCAGGTGTAATGTTAATACCAGGCCGAGTCCTGCACTTGTATTGAATAGTGATTGCATTTATCTTTGATGGTTGACTAGCAAACTGGAGGGAAACATCTTATTGTGAACAGATCTTGGCTTCGTGTTGACGTCAGGGAGTTTTGACGGGGCCCACACAGCTTTTGTGGTGTTCAGGGGTCTGCAACCTTTAAAGCATTAAGAGATATTCAGGAGCATTCGCCATCTATTGAGCTCAAAAAGATATGTTTGACTGACAAACTGAGGCTAATAGTTTATATATCAGAGTTATTCTTATTTGTAGATCTGACATGGGAAAAGTGTGGACCCAAGGGCCACATGCAGCCCTCTAATAGTATTCATGCTGCATTCCTTAGATCACAGACCGTACATAATGTTTCTGATGGCTTATAATTTCATTATTAAATTCGTTTTTTTCATTTTATTTGTCTGTTTTTGGGAGAATTCTTTTGAAAGTAAAGTATTTTATGTCATAATTGTGAATGAAGTATGTTGAAAATAAATTATGGAAGGTAAATTAGAAAAACGTGTATGTTTTGCTTTGTTTTGTGACGCAAAACTACATAAACATATTTTATATTAAATGTTTTTGCTGTTATTACCAAAAATACTAAGTATAAAAAAAAGTTTTCTTTTTAAGTAACTTCTTAAATAAAAACGAATGAAAAAGTAGATAATATGAAATTGAATTATTGAGCTTATGTTATGATGTCCCTTTTAATATTTTTTACATTTATAGAAGACTTTCTCATCAAATTAAAGCTCCTTTTATCTTCCCATTTTTCCTTTTTTCCTTTCAACAGTCACAATATATGATGTGGCCCCTGAGGAAATCCATTTGCCCACCATTAGACAAATCAAAACCATATTTTAAGAGGAAAGAAAATATTGGCACTTTTACATTTTATTAAACTAAATGAAATCTCTTTAAAAAACAATCGGGATTTATTCCACAAAAAAAAAAAGAAAATTTGAAATTAAATAACAAAAGTACGTGCCAGAGGAATTAGCTGTACTCGAGAAAATCAATTTATCATTCAATATCAACGTAAATTAAATGGGTTTTATTTGTTCATATGTGAAATGTGTCTTCTCTAAACTGCCAGAGCTGTAAAGAAGGAGCTCTGGAGCTGTGGGTTGCAGACCTCTGATCTAGAGCCAAAACGGAGGAATAGAACTTCATGCAGCAAATATATTAAAAGTGGTTCTTTACTATTCCAGGAAATGTTGAAAAAGTGACTCTTTTCAGCTGTTTTCACACAACTTGCGTTCAGCAGTCCAAAGCGTGTGTCGGGTGATTGATGGTCCATCAGCAGAAGCTGAGAATTCACCATGAATTAATCATTTATTTGATAGTGCGGCTGTGATTAATGGACTCGCAAAAAAAAACACAAGTCTCCCAAAAAATTGAACGACATTTGAATACATTTGAATAACGCTCCCTAGGAAACCGAGTGAAGAATCGATCCCTCCACACGACTGAGGTTTAATCACTTCAGCTTCACATTATACAGTTTTGAACAGACTCCATCAATAACACCAGGACTGACGTGAGGCAGACGTGTTGACTTTGAATCACTGACGATGGCAGGTCAAGAGAAATGCAGTTATTTGTGGAAAAAGTGTAAGAATGTTGTGTTACTTACTTATAATAATAAATTGTCTACTTTTATAATAACCTATTAAGTTACCCCCATTATAGATCTGATATTCACTTTTTATTTTTGTTTTCGTTTTTAAATGACCTTAACAGAAATAAAGAATAATTTACTACTGCTTCCCTTCAAATTATATATACTGTATATATATTTAAGTTGCCGTCAAGTTTTCCTTCTAATTTTATGAGGGCTTCCTCTGGGAACCTCCGTTTCCTGCTTCAGACCAAAAACATCAAGGGATTACTTAATGAATCGAGATTAGGGGTCTCATTGGATGAGAGCAGGAAGTGGTTACCATTTGTTTGCCAACATTTAATCTTTTTTTATCTGTTATGTGGACTTTTAAAGTTATTTTTTAATGTTCTGGTGCTAGCGTTCATTTTCTTGTTCTATCATGAATTGTTGTTTGTAAATTCATAATTAATTTATAATTGTTTACATCTTACGAAAACAAAAGTGTTGTTATTATGTTATTGTTTATTATTGTTTTTCCTAATTTTTCATTTATTACTGTTTTATTTTGCGTACTTTATTTCCTAATATATTGTGTATGTATGTTTAATCATCCTTTTCTTTTGAACTGCTAAATAAAAAATCAAATTCCCCCATTGTGGAAAGAATAATTTTGAAAAACTATTTTGCATCCTCGAAATACATTTATAGTCACAAGAAAAATAAGTTAATAATTATTGCAGTCACATAATTACAACTTTATAAAGCAGTAAATCCTCATCAATAATTTATATTTCTGACGGCACTTGAATCGTTCTAATGAGATACATAAAGTATCGCGTGATTTCGCTGTTAGTGTGAGAAGAGCCTAACTAGCAAGTTTAAGAGTTCTGAAGAAAAATCAAATAAATAGATAAACAATAGCTTTTGGGTAAGTTAAAAGTAAGTTGCTAGGTGAGTTTATATATCACTTTAACTATAATGCTTGCTTGAAATATGTTGTGTTTATTTGCTATGTGTATAAATAATCATTACGTTATTATTAAGTGTTGGGAAATGAGACTATGCTAAGCTAAATGCTAGCTCACTCACGATAAAAATGTAAATAAATAACTTGATGCTTTTTTCCTATAATTCTAAAATAACGCATTTATATTTATAGTCACAAAAGCTGAACATGGCAGATCAATACTGCATCGCCATTTCTGAGTTGCACCCAAACTTCTCTCACCCAGTAAGTATCGTAGGTTTCTATGTTTTCACAACATTTTTAAACTTGTTGTTATTTCTTTTCAGAAGATAATCGGTATCATCATCGGGAAAAGTGACGTTAAAAGCTTCCCAGACAGAAGAAGTCAGTTTTCTTTCATCCTCTTGTTCAACAGCCCCCTCTTCTGGAGGAGGAAACATAAACTGTTCTTCTCTGTGTCTTCCTTCCAGATGTTGGTGTGGACAGATTTACATTCAGCTTCACCATCAAAGACTCTCCTGACTTCTTCATCAATGCTACTGCCTGGGGGAGCGACGGCTTCATCACCCGGCTGTCGAGCAGCTTTGCAGTACGAGACTGTGGTGAGATGGGCGTCAATTAAATGGAGGAACTTATCTGTGACTTCGCAGTGGAACCAAAATAAAAGTAAACAATAGCCTTGTCGAAATAAAAACATGTCGATAACTTCATATGAATTATTTTTATTTAAGAATATACAGTATAACTATATGTAGCTGACAAACATAAAGACTAAACTTGTTAAATATAAATATTATCCTACTAAAGCTACATTAAATCTGAAACATTTTTCAATATACAATGAAAAATTAATTCTCAGTGTGGATTTCTTAACAAATGGAGAGACAATACTCAAGGAAAAACTGAATTATGTTTTCTTTAATACACTTTTAAATGCCATTAATGTTGTCTTACTATTGGATTACACATTTGTATACTCTTTAAGATGTATTTAAATTTAAATTTAGTTGTTGTTTTTTAAGTATTTATTTGTACAATTTCTTTTTACAATTGAATTCAATAATTTTTATATTGAACTGTTGAGTTTATTTATTTTTTACATAATTAAATAGAAAAAGTCGAATGTTTTCAAAATAAATTAGTTTAGAGTCTGATTCTAATTCTAATAATTCAAACATCAATCATTGTTTATTCAATATTTTTAAATGTATAGCCTTTTAATCTAATTAGAAAAAATATAAGAACTAGATACCAAAATATTCATATTGAATAAAAAAACAAATTCAACCTTTTCATGTACAGATTTTTAATTCAATTATTTAAAAAGTATATAGTTAAATGTTCAACAATCAACATTTCAATAAAAAATGCCAAGTTCTAAAATTTGAAATGTTAAATTTAACTACTGAGTATTCTGATCAAACTGATGTACTTCCATATTTTCAGTCACAATCGAGAACCCCCTCGTTTCCAGCAAAGACCCAGAGAAAGGGGACAAGTTCTGTCCCTCCACACCGAGGTCTGAAGTCGACTAAGTTATCAAGAGACTGTTTTTAACTTTCTAAGTTACTGGTGTTGTTCTGTCAGTCAGTACAGGCTGACGGTGACGGAAGCTCACAGTCAGGTGTGCGTGTGTGAAGATATGGACACAGTGGACCGGTTGCTGCCCCTCATCCACCTTCCAGTCAAGGACCCCAGAGACTTCTACTCTTTAGGAGACATAGTGGCCAACGGACAGAGTCTTGATGGAACACTGATAAATATCCTAGCTGCAGTGAAATCAGTGAGCCTTCTTCCTCTTTTATTTTTTTCTACATGTGTTGTTTTACTTCCTACAATGGTTTTAATTATCCTTCATTGATTTTAATTTAATGATGAATTAATTTATGTACTATTTCTATATGTAGTGTATAGTAAATACACTATATCTTACACTATGACATTTTGTTTTTGTTTTTTTGTTGTAGAAATCCAATTACATGATTATAAAAATGTTTGTAATCTACATTGTAAATGTTAAATAATATGTTTTTACTGTATAAGGTAATTAATTAGACTCAACGACCCTTTAAGTAAAACACTAGTAGCAATTACAATTACTTTCCTTCAGACCCGTCACATTGAGAATAATTTATTTTTAGATACAATTAGGAAAAGGTGACAGATAAATTCACAATAATTAATTCTCTGTCGTATACATACAGCAACTCTTATCAATTATAAAATGCGATCTTGGACAATTTTCAGTTTTCAGAAACTCCTTTAAATGTATTTAATACATTTCCAGCTTTAAGATAACAATTGTCTAATTTAATCAAAAGATTTTTAACTAGAATCAAACTATTATCAACTGTTATTAAACAATTTTCAACTGTAATCAAACAAATGTCAACTGTAATAAAAACCATTTTCAACTATAATCCAACAATCTTTAACTGTAATTAAACTATTTTTACTTACCACAATAATGTAACATGTACATTCCCTCAATATAAGTAAGTTTTATTTGTACAGCACCCTTCGAAGACCAACGTGAATAATGTCATGCGATGTTGTTTGTTACATGTCGGGGAGCTAAAACAGTTCACCACCTCGGATGGACGTCAAGGTCAGAGGCTGGAGTTGAAGCTCTTCGATGATCTGGTTCCCTCATTTCCTCTCGTCTGGTCAGCCTCGTTCATGAGTGAATTAAGACGGACTTGTTCATACTTGTGACTTACTTTGTTTCCTCCAGCTGGGACAGAGAACCTATTCAGCTCGTACACACACTGACATCCAAAGAGACGGGTAGGTTAACCGCCGTGTCTCAGATCCAGCCATGGCCTGTATTTGTTTGTCTCGCCTGTCGTGTCTTATTAGTTCTCGCTCAGCCCTGCGTGGTTATTCCAGGAGAAATTGTGTTTATGTTAACCCGCTGTTGTTTTAACTCAATTTCCATCAGTGCTCTTCATAGCCGATGCAAAGATCAGCTTCGACAAGTTTCGAAACGGCATGACTGCATCTGTCAGCTCCAAAACCATCATTACTGTCAATCCTGGTGAGAGGAGTCATGCATACACAAGATCTAAAGATTATGAAACATCAGCCCTTTATGTTTCCTATTTCTTCTCTGTGTCCTCCTGTGTTTCCTGCTTCCTCTCTGTGTCCTACTATGTTTCCTACTTCATATCTATGTCATTTTGTGTTTCCTATTCCTCTCTATTTTTCCTACCTCATCTCTGTGTACTACTATGTTTCCTACTTACTCTCTATGTCCTTTTGTGTTTCCTACCTTATCTCTGTGTACTACTATGTTTCCTACTTACTCTCTATGTCCTTTTGTATTTCCTACCTTATCTCTGTGTACTACTATGTTTCCTACTTACTCTCTATGTCCTTTTGTGTTTCCTACCTTATCTCTGTGTACTACTATGTTTCCTACTTACTCTCTATGTCCTTTTGTGTTTGCTACCTTATCTCTGTGTACTACTATGTTTCCTACTTACTCTCTATGTCCTTTTGTGTTTCCTACCTTATCTCTGTGTACTACTATGTTTCCTACTTACTCTCTATGTCCTTTTGTGTTTCCTACCTTATCTCTGTGTACTACTATGTTTCCTACTTACTCTCTATGTCCTTTTGTGTTTCCTACTTCCTCTCTGTGTCCTACTATGTTTCCTACTTTATCTCTATGTCCTTTTGTGTTTCCTACCTCATCTCTGTGTACTACTATGTTTCCTACTTACTCTCTATGTCCTTTTGTGTTTCCTACTTCCTCTCTGTGTCCTACTATGTTTCCTACTTTATCTCTATGTCCTTTTGTGTTTCCTACCTTATCTCTGTGTACTACTATGTTTCCTACTTACTCTCTATGTCCTTTTGTGTTTCCTACTTCCTCTCTGTGTCCTACTATGTTTCCTACTTTATCTCTATGTCCTTTTGTGTTTCCTACCTCATCTCTGTGTACTACTATGTTTCCTACTTTATCTCTATGTCCTTTTGTGTTTCCTACCTTATCTCTGTGTACTACTATGTTTCCTACTTACTCTCTATGTCCTTTTGTGTTTCCTACTTCCTCTCTGTGTCCTACTATGTTTCCTACTTTATCTCTATGTCCTTTTGTGTTTCCTACCTCATCTCTGTGTACTACTATGTTTCCTACTTACTCTCTATGTCCTTTTGTGTTTCCTACTTCCTCTCTGTGTCCTACTATGTTTCCTACTTTATCTCTATGTCCTTTTGTGTTTCCTACCTCATCTCTGTGTACTACTATGTTTCCTACTTCCTCTCTGTGTCCTACTATGTTTCCTACTTTATCTCTATGTCCTTTTGTGTTTACTACCTCATCTCTGTGTACTACTATGTTTCCTACTTCCTATCTGTGTCCTACTATGTTTCCTACTTTATCTCTATGTCCTTTTGTGTTTCCTACCTCATCTCTGTGTACTACTATGTTTCCTACTTACTTTCTATGTCCGTTTGTGTTTCCTACCTCATCTCTGTGTACTACTATGTTTCCTACTTACTCTCTATGTCCTTCTGTGTTTCCTACTTACTCCCTGTGTTTCCTACTTCATCTTTGTGTCCTTCTGTGTTTCCTGATAGACACCAGAGAGGCTGGTCTACTGTATCGGTATGCGAAGGAGGCTTCTGAGTCCGGTGCCCTTGAGCAAGATGAAAAGCCAGAGGATATGCCCGGTACGGTAAACGATAAAGCTCGTAAATAAGTCCTCTAAAAGTATTTGAAGACGTGAGTGATTTCTCACCCACAGTGGAATCCATCAGTGACGTCTACACTGTGACTCAGCTGAAGCACAAGAGCAAAGAAACTTCTGAGGTGTTCTTTGGCATCACATATGGCTTCATCACCAGGCTGGACTTGGATTCTTCAGTGTCTAGAATCATCAAGACACGGTGGTGAGTCAAGGCTGACACCTCTGAACAAACCCCAGGTCACTACTCAACCCTGCTTTTCTGGGGATCAGCTCAAGGTGTAAGACTCTGGTGACTGAAGACATGCAGATCTGCTCCAACCAACTGTGTCCAGGGAAAGGTCAGGTCTTCTCCTTCAATACAGACTTTGACCTCCTGATTGACATCACTGACCACACTGGGACTCTGACCGCCTGCATCCTGAGGAGTCCAGAAGCTGAGAAGACACTCGGTTGCACGGTTTGTATCTTTTGACCCCAAGACGTTCTTACCGGGTCTGGTTATGACCAAACGTTAACAAATGTATATCGAAGTATATCATCAGAGAAACCAAGTGGTTTAAGTCTGAAATAAAGAGATATATTAGATTTTTTATCTGTGATTAAATCATTTTAACTGTAATCAAATATTTTTCAAATTTAATCAAACAATTTTAAAATTTAATTCAACAATTTTAAACTGTATTTAAGCAATTTTCAAGTTTAATCGAACAATATTTAAATATAATCAAACAATTTACAACTAATTAAACAATTTTCAAATTGTATTTAATCAAACAATACACTATAATCAAACATTTTTTAAATCCAATCAAACAATTTTCAGCTGTAATCAAAAAATTAATACCACCTTTCAGATGACGATGTTTTTACAAAAATAAAGAACGTTTTATAACAATTATAAACAATTTCCTAATGACCAGAATGTTAACTATGCACTTATTTTTGTTGGTTTGTTTGTTCATTTTTTTTTTATTATTATTTATTTATATCTTACAAAGCAAAGGCCCTAGTTTTGATGACAAACTAAAGTAAATATTGCTCCCACAGAAAGAAGAGTTCACCAGCATGACTGATGACGAGCGAACAGCCATGAAGTGGACTTATCTTCTGGAGAGATGCAAAGTATATGTGAAGGTATCATTCATGGATCCACAAGGCTTCCAGGACCACCAAATTGAATTGATTTTTTCCCAGGTTACTCCCTCCTCTAAACTGAAGAGTGGAGTCAGAGGAGCGGTCCTGGACTGTAGACTTGCTGACCCAGAGGAGGTGAAACACCACATGGCTGCTCTGCTGCAGCAGGACTGAGACCTGGACAGAGAAGCTTCTTTTTGTTCTTGTTTCTGTTCAATATCCAGTTGGTTTTCTAAACTGTTATGTTAATGTTTATTGCAGATGGTTGTTTATTTTTCAATAAATATAATAACTTACCTGCCAAGAATAGTAATGCATCACATTCAAATATATATATATATGAATCATCATATATGAATGAATTTATAATCTATTTTTTAGACCTGTTTCGGACGAACATCCAAATAATTTGACTTCTGCTTTAATAAAGAAACAATAAACGTGTTTGTACGATCTTAGTTCTACACTAAGTAGAGGATGATGTGTTGTTATTTCAGGGCAAAATCATGCATGTATTGTAATTTATTTTTATGTTATCCTTTTTATCATTTATTTTTTATCTTTTTCCTCTATTAATATTCAGTTAAGCAGCGGTTGTTTTTATTAATATTACATTCAGTCTCTAGAGGGCAGTATTTCACAGAATACCGTGACCGGAACCTATCTTGCTACTTTCAATTGTTTTGGGGGACATTTGAAAGAGACGCACTGTTGTCACGTCTTTGGCAGCAGTTAAAGGTAATCAAAGTATTTCAGTGTTTTTCTGCTTGTAAGGACAGTTTGTAGTTCTCTTCTTCATAAATAATGTTAGACTAGTGATGTATAACACTGCTCAAATTTAACTTGTAATGTCAATACAGGAATTATTGCAGCGATGCTACTGTTGCTAATGTTAGCAGACGAATGAAGTTTGTATTTAAAACAAAGTATTTTGCAGCCCATAAACGTAGTGTCTGTCAACTTGTCAGCGTGTTTGTTGTTATACATCTTGTCATAGTTTTGATCATATCTTCTCCAGGACGAGGGTCAAACATGAATGTGAACCAGGGAACGGTGGGCAGTGACCCAGTGATTCTGGCCACAGCTGGATACGACCACACCGTCAGGTTCTGGCAGGCCCACAGTGGGATCTGCACCCGCACCGTCCAGCACCAAGACTCGGTGAATATCAACAGATAAATGTCGACGAATTTTTTCGAAGATATGTTTCTCCTACTTTCACTACCAAGTGATTGTGAGGATTCAACCCTCAATGTTTCTTTTGTAGGAAATAATTATTTTATTGGTTTGTGATGCTGTCACTTCTCTGACACAAAAGTTCACTCTCTTTTGAATTTTCACTTTTAATTATTAGTTATTTGCTGTAGGGATGACCTTGTGAAAAAGCCTGGAAACATAAATAAAACAAAGTACAAATATAGATGGATAGATATGATTTTATTGAACTCTTGGTTCCTTTGGGGAAAATAATAAAATGAATATAAATGTGCTTAAATAAGGGTATTAAGTGTGAGAACTGAGGATGTTAAAATAAGACGAGGGATACATTTTAGGAGAAATAAAAATGTCTATGGTTATCGTTTAATTAACTTAAATGGTATAAATGTATTAATGTAATATGCATTTGTATAAATAGTGTACCTATATTATGTGCTTAGTTTATGCATATATATTCTACTGTATCATGTTATATTGTGTTATATTTATTTATGTTGTGTATATATGTATGTTTTGTATTTCTATGATATTATGTAATTATTTAAATATCTTTGCAGCAATATTTTGTTACAAACTGAGAAAATTTGAAATGGAGAAAAACATTACTTCTTCTTACTACTTTTCTTACTCTCTTTCTTTTTCACTTTAAAGTGTTGTTATGTTTTATTTATTTTTTTATTATTTAAATTATATATTTTAAACATGTTTAAAATAAAAGTATTAATTAATCAACAAACTTGTGAAGATGCATCTATTTTTACTTCCAAGTCATGTGTGATTTAAATTTTTTTATTTTTATTTTCTTAATAACTCTGATGTGTGAGTCCTTAAAGATGTGAAACCTCAAATGACTGAACCTATAACTAACTCTTCTTTATTGACTTCATAATATAACCAACGTACCTCCATGTTTTCAGCAAGTGAACTCTCTGGAAGTGACGCCTGACAGGAGCATGATTGCAGCTGCAGGTTTTGACTTTTTTCTTAAACAAAAATCAGACACCAGATGCATTCTTTACAACCTTTCTTGTGTCTTAACTTACAGGATATCAGCACATCCGCATGTACGACCTGAACTCTAACAACCCAAACCCAGTTATCAACTACGACGGCGTCAGCAAGAACATCACATCTGTGGGCTTCCACGAAGATGGTCGCTGGATGTACACAGGAGGTGAAGACTGCATGGCTCGGATTTGGGACCTCAGGTGAAATATTAAGTGAATAATGATTATTTGTTTAGCACCTATTTAATACATATTATTCTCACAGGTCAAGAAATCTCCAGTGTCAGCGAATATTTCAGGTTAATGCGCCAATCAACTGCGTCTGTCTGCACCCAAACCAGGTGAGCATCCACACAATAGTTCATCTAGAGCAAAATCTATGTTATATATATATATATATATATATATAATAAACTGGTCCTGCAACACAGACCATGTACAGGTATATAAGAAAGTTCAGAGTAGACTGTACTTTCTGAGGAGGCTCCTATCATTTAACATCTGCAAGAAGCTCCTCTGTATGTTCTACCAGTCTGTGGTGGCCAGTGTTCTATGCTGTGGTGTGTTGGGGTAGAAATGTGTCCAAGAGGAGTGTCAACAGGTTGATCAGAAGGGCTGGCTCTGTAGTTGAAGCTGGACTCACTGGTGACAGTTGCTGAGAGGAGATCACTGAACAAACTACTGTCCATCTTGGATGATGACAGTCATCCTCTGAACACTGTCATCAGTGAGCAGAGAAGCAGAATGAGTGCACGAATGCTCCAACCCAGGTGCAAAACAAATAGACTTAAGGACTCATTCATTCCTCGGGCTATTCGATTGTAGAATTCTGAGTTCAGGGGCAGGAGTGGAGCGAAAGTATCATGACATTCTTTTCTATTTTAATCTTTGTATCCTTTGTCTTTGTTATTTGTTTTCGATCTATGTTCTTGATCTTTAGACTTAGATTGTATCATCTTGTTCTTTCTCTTTATTTCTCTTTGTTCTTGTTCTTATTTTTATGAATAATTGCTGTATTGCTGTGTCTAATTGGAAAAAAACAATTTCCTGTGAAATCAATAAAGTTCTACCTAACCTAACCTAAACCATACTGAGATAGTAGCATTTCTGTCTAATTTTAAACATCTGATAATGATCATCCTATGGGCAGCAAATGGTCTACAAGCCACATATGAGATTCCATCCCTCTTAAAGAACCCTCACAATAACAGTGACCTAAACAGCTCCCATAAGGCTTTGCTGCCCAGCCAACCAATCATGGCAGTCAATCACTTTTGAAATGGCAACAATTAATATTTAATATTTACATACATTGTAGTAGTATTTTGTTGTTACCAATCAGTTGTCACTCAATAGAGCAGTCTGTGGAACGGCATCATTGTTTGTTGACTGTGTTGTTGGCACCATAAGTACGGTGGATGCGGAAATTTTACCCACCCATTTAAGTTGTGTTGAAGGTTATTTGCTCTTTAAATAAATCAGAGTTAATTCTACAAAGTAAAACTATCTTTGTAGTTTTTTTTCTAACAATACGAGACAGACGAGACTTTTTAAAGTTTCTCCAGTTTTGAGTGGTTGTTAGAGTTGTTGCTATGTTATTTTAATTTGAAATGTTCAGGATTTTGCAGGGTTTTGAAGATCATTCTCTGTCTTCAGGCTGAACTGATCGTAGGAGATCAAAGCGGAGTGATTCACGTTTGGGACCTGAAGACTGACCACAACGAGCAGCTCATCCCTGAACCAGAAGTGTCAATCAACGCCGTCCACATAGACGCTGACGCCAGCTACATGGCAGCAGTAAACAGTTTGGTCAGTGTTGTGTTTTTTTGTGTGGTAGTTGCTGAAAAATACAATGTGTTGAAGTCAACTTGTCATGTTCAACTGTGAACAGGGAAACTGTTATGTTTGGAACCTGGCGGGAGGACTTGGCGATGAGGTGACGCAGCTTATTCCTAAAACCAAAATCCCTGCACATAAACGCTACTCGCTTCGATGCAAGTTCAGCCCGGATTCTACGTAAGTTTTCACCTTAGTTGTCGGAGTTTCTGCCGTGTATGAACTTCCACTTTCGAGTTCACCAATAAATGCATAATCTTGTCCCTGTTTCTCTTCTGAAGCCTGTTAGCCACCTGCTCAGCCGATCAGACTTGTAAGATCTGGAGGACGTCTAACTTCTCTCTGATGACTGAGTTGAGCATCAAGAGCAACAACCCTGGAGAGACTTCCCGGGGCTGGATGTGGGACTGTGCCTTCTCTGGAGACTCCCAGTACATCGTCACTGGTCAGTACACACTCGTTTCTAGGGGTGTTTTATTTGTGTTTTAGAGGACAAATATCTATACACTTGAATATTATCATATTATTCTTTTAAAGATCCCATTTACATATTCGACAGGACTGTATCAAATTTTATTTCAATATGTTTTTAATTGAAATTGCTACTTTTATTGTTCAAAGTTATCCAGCTATCTTATAAAGCTTGAACAGCTTGAATTAATCCCCTTAAAAGTATATTATTTTTATTTTAGATTATTTTATATCATAGCCTTTGAGACAATGTTTTTAAAACATCTAAGATAAATAATTGCTCTATAAGGAGTTATAACATCTTTCCAACTGTGGTGGATTAAACCAGCAAGAGCCAGTTCTGAGCCTCGTCTGTGACTCCACAGCTTCGTCAGACAACCTGGCTCGTCTGTGGTGCGTGGAGACCGGAGAGATCAAGAGGGAGTACAGCGGCCACCAGAAGGCGGTGGTGTGTTTGGCCTTCAATGACAGCGTATTGGGCTGAAGACCAAGCGACCAGAAGGTTGAATAAAGATTGGAGATGGATGATGTTCCTCCACAGTGAAAGGTTTGACAGAAGTTCAAACTAGAGACACTGAATTCACTTGAAATATGACCACGATGTTGTTTGACTGGCTGGAATTGAATCTGTGAATGACTTTTAACTTAAGTTTAAAGGGGGGGGCGGGGGGGGGTGGCTTTTTTTTTTTTTGCTTCAGAATATGGAATATTTAAGTTGATCAATGGATTAGTTTAAGTTTCTAATTACTTTTGGTCTTAAACTTACTTTTTGCCTTAAAAAAGTAACGGCATGAAGCAAACGTTTTTTTCCACACAAGTTAAGTTACATAAAAAGTTAAATGTTGAAGGATTTTCACTATTTCTTCGAGGGGGGGTTAACCTTCAAAGGAATACATTGAAACCTGTGTTGTACATAAGAACAAGATTCTTCATTATGTATAAAAAAAAAAAAAATTCTTCAGTTATGTCTGCAAAAGAAATCCACAAATCAGTTGTTCTTTGTTTGTTTTATTAAACATTTTAATACAAATGACTACCATTGTGGCCAATAATCAATGCTATATACTGAAGGTTTCTGTTTTATTTTCACGGCACTGATTTCCTTGAGCAGAATATGAACACATGAATTTACTAAAAGAATGAATGGAAAGCAGAAGAAGGTCAGTTCAGCACAGAGCAGAAGAAACTAGACTTGAGTCCTGCATGATGGTCTTGCATCACTCTGGCAGGTAGTAGAAACACACAGACACACAGATGTTGCTGGGAAAGCAGATGTCAATGCAGAAGTAGACCAGTCGTTGCTTCCCTGGACCTGACGAGCATACAGAGTTGTGGTCACTTGCAGACAAGGAAGCGTCAGCAAAACATGCAAATATAGGGAACATGTCACAGGAAAGTCAGCATTTTCTGCTTAAGTTCGCTGATAAAGAAAGAAGTAACCAGGTTCACTTTTGCTGAAATAACATATCTGTTGTGAAAATAAAACGTGTATAAGAATAAGTTGAGATATATGTGGGTTCAGTCCAGTCTATTGCTCACAGGGCTGATGGGAAAGGTCAGTATGAAGAGGGTCAAGTTTCTGTACTACACTGAACTCCCTGACCTTCCGGTTGACTCCAATCCAGAGTCAGAAACTTGATAATATCAGTTTGTACTCAATGTTATTTCAAGGTATAACTACACATTTTTGGTAGTAACCCTATTTAGACACATTAAAAACTACAGTTTAAATTCCTTCCAAAGATTAGTTTTATTATTGTTAAAATGTCTGCAAGATCTGTAGAGTTGAATGGATTACACTCAAAACGCATTTGTTTTCACAACATGCTGCTTCGCTGTCTAGTGAAATCAAATGGTTAAAGTTTACTACTTCAAAAGTGAACACATACTAAGTAATATTTTAGGTTAGTTAGATTTCAAAATACATGTTCACATATATTTTTTTTCTCCTTTTTTTAAAGGAAATAATAGATTTAAGTGTAATCACAGAAGCAGAACTAACAAAACATTCAAGTGCTTGCAGCAAGGGAGGTTTAAATTCAATAAAAAATGGTTGCTGAAACATCATTTTGCTTCATGGCTGAAAGTAGTACAAGGCATCGTGTATGAGGTATGGTGTATTTTGTAAGAAAACCTTTTTTTTTTTTTTTTATTATATTGTTGGGTTAATCTTAAATTTCAAATGGTATAACAAGTCTTGAATTGAACTTGCCTGCAGTTGTTGGAACCCTGGGTTTGTTATGTATAAGCATCTCCTGCAAGCACCTAAATAGAAAGAAACATAAATTCCTACCCTCGACCCTCCTGGTCCAGTGGATGGTGCGGTTCTGACAGAGAACCCGTAGTGGCTCTTCTAAAGAGGAAACATCCACCTGACGAGCTGCCAGCACTCGCAGGAACTCCGTCTGTCTGTGGGTTAAGTTGCTGGACAGCTCGATGTGACTCTGTCCAGGATGGGATTTATGTCAGAAAAAAATTTAAGATAGTTTATTTTGAAATATGACATGCAACTGTTCCATCAGAATATTGAATGGTTGAATTTAACTTTTCAACATTTTTAAAATTAAACATCTTTTAATTTGTAGTCTAATAAATCAAGTGTACAAATGTTGGTGAAATAGAGCCACTAGACAATACCTGAAGCTACTTGATCGAACTTTTCACCAATCGTGCAGCGTGCAAACCTATCATGTGACAACGTAGAAGCCCTGTGTGTAAATTCATCGTCACAGATTCTAAAGCAATGGGAAGATTTCAGCTACTATATGCGACTTATGGTTATTTTACAGCTTGATGTGTTTTTTTGACTTGGAGCGAGTGGTTCAGTGCTTGATTCGATTAGTCTGGTCTAATGACACTTATATCCAACAGTTGTATACTTAATTTAAAAAGGCTACCAATGGAAAAATGTTTGGTAAAGAAAATGGATTTTTGAATTATTGGAATAAGAATATCAAACTCTATGTGAGTAAAAAAAAACTTCAATATTCTGATGTCATGATATATTTCCATAAAAACCTTCCTTAAGAACATGATCGACTAAATCTCAGGATTAGTTTTGGAAAGTACAGTCATATCTCTGTTGGGTAAGTTTTTAAGTAAGGTTAGTTCTTCAAAGGTTATTATCTTACAGGGGTGTCAAACTCTGGGGGCTGAAATCTAACAAATTTAATTAACAAACTGTATCCAATGCCGATCAAATTGTCAATCTCTCATAGGTCACCATGTCAATATTAAGCTTTATCTCCTTCATTTTGCAAAAATCATCCGACAGGCCACGTAAAATAAGTTGGTGGTCCTTCGACATTCGACCTACGTGTCTTCTTACGAACGTGGCGCTCGGGTGCAGATCTGTGCTCTCATTTAGTACAAAGGTTGTGTGTAATTGCAACACTTGCTCCTCAGGATGGGGCTCAGAGGGCGGAGCACTCCACGCATGGTTCCGCACCAGAGACTTAAGAAACGACTACCTCTCCCATCGCTCCCAGAGACCAAGAGAAGGTCTTTTGTGCCGGAGACAAACCCCCTCCTCTCTTCCTGCCGTAGATTAAATCACCTGCATCAACGTCACATTTGATCTCCGGCTCACTCAAACTCAACTTACAAAACTCCTGAAATTGTTGGGTGGACGTGAGTGAAAAGGCATCAGCTTAAAGATAAACGATGTGGTATGTTGCTTAAAGGTTCTGATCCGGCTGTTTCATATCTTAAAGGCAGTGACACAGAGTGGCCATTGTGCTGGAGCCAGCTGTAAGGAGATCCCTGGTGTGCAGGGAGGGCAGCAGGGATCAGATGTGCCGAGGAATTTAGTCGACAAGTCAAGAGAGCAGAGACCACAGGTCCTTTGAAACATTCAAACTTCCTCTTAATGTCTGGATCTGAAGCAGATCATTAGTCACAGTCATTAATGTCTCATTGAGTAAATGTTGTTTATCGTAAAGAAGATTATCAGATAAATTCATCATTTCACTCGATGTATTTTGCAGGTTTAAAGTTTATAAATAATGTTGAGTAGATTATTATTTTTATACACTTCAAAACTGAAATCGAAGTAAGTACTTAAGTCTAAATTTGATTACATTTTCACATAATTCTTTCACATTTACTTGACAGTTACTATAGATATTGAAAGACAAAAATTAGACCTGACTCACTTGTAATAAAATCAATTTACATTTGGGTTAACAGTTTATTTTCTCATAGAAAATTCAGTTTTTTATTAAAATGGCAGAACTTTTAAAACTATAATTATTGTATCTCAATATCTTAAAAAAGGACACACTTTTGGACTTGTAAATACCTCCCGCAGCTAACTTTATTTTGTATCACCTCTATTTTGTATATATTTATTGGCCCTTAAAATAGTTAAAGTTATACATTTTTTAGTTATTTATTAGATTTATTTTGTCTGTTTTTCAAACTTTGAATCAATATTGATATTTTCTTATTAACAATAGGTATATAAGATCCAATAAATGCACAATTAAGGTTTTCAATTTTTTTATCTATGGCTTGATTGTCCGTTACAACGGACAAACAATATAATGTGGCCCCTGAGGAAATTGATTCATACCTCATCATTCAAAGTCAAATAAGAATCGTTCAGCAAAAAAAAAGAAAAGAGTTTTGCATGTGTATTTCTACCCTTTCTTCCACTATGATCTTCACAATTTAACTAGTTAACCACCAAACTTTTTCAGCCGGGGGTCAAGTATTTTCCCATGAAGTACCGCAAAGTTTTTGAACTTTTCAAGAAGATAAAACCTTGTTTGGAAATTAAATGTACACCCAGTATATGTGAACTGTGACATCATCAAAAAGGGTCATTACCATTGAGCCTGACGACTGGAGCAGTGAGCTAACATGCTCGTGGTCTGCAGCCTCCATGTGTCGCAGGAAGCAGTTCTCTTGCTCCACTGGTTTGTAGCAAATCAATCTCTGCACAGCAAACAAACGGTCAGAAGGGAAACTGCTTTTATCTCCAGCAGTGAGTTCAGGACATACTCGAGTGATGTCAAACAGAACGGTGGACGTCTGGTTGGTCGGTGAGGTCACTGAGAAGGTCACCAGGTTGTTGTGATGGTCCACTGTGGCAGACTGGTTGAGCAGAAGTCCAGCCTGGTCTGGAACTATGAAGCGGAGAGTCTGGACAGACTATTAGTGATGTTAGCAAGTTTTAGATATTAGTCGAGGGATGATTGAACTTTAAACTGATACCTGAGAGTGTGCTGGTTTGAGTCCCAGATGGCCTGTCACACTGAGCGTAACGATGACAAGGAGGAGAAGGGCCGAGAGGCTTACCCAGAATGCTTTGTGTGGAAGGTAGGGGGCTGAACAAAAGCCCCTTTTCTGCAGAGAGAAGAGTTGCAGCTTTTTTTAAAAACTATACTTTAGTCCATGATGGGATTCAGCAGCTCTTAGAAGATAATAATAGATATAATTTGGCCCCAGCACATCACTACTTTGTGTCTATGAATTGTCTGAGACGTTTATTTTGAATTTTGAATTATTCTTAATGTTTAAATTAAAATAACAAAAGAAAAAACAATTTGATTAGTTAAATAAAAGGGCCAAGCATAGAACCCTGGTGAACCCCACAAATAAAATGTAGAATTGGAAGCCTACAACTTTCTTATAGGATTTTAGAATTTATTTGTATTCATAAGTAATTTTGTGTTTGAATAAGAATTTGTATTTATGGTTAGAGAACATTCATTTGATTATCGTGAAATATTACGTATTCCGTCCAAATTCATTATTGAAATAATTCTGAAAAATATAAACAGTACATTGATTGATTAATTGATATTCCCTTTATTCTTCTCTTATAGGGGTAATGTTTTATATTAAGTTTATTATGATGCAAAATCCTTAATGAGGCAAGAAAACTCTGATGCGTTTAAAAAATAATAATTAAACCTGTGATGGACCCGGTATTGAACCCTGAGGAACCCCACAAAAAAGAGAGTAGAATTGAACGACAAAGACTAAATTCAACATGTGTAAAATTAACTGTTGTCTTCAGATATTGCACTAATGTATTTATTCAAATAATTTAATAATATAGACTATAGTTTATCAAATGTGGCACATTAAACTGTCTTGCTGTGAATGAAGGTTTGTCGCAGCAAGACAGAATAGATGTGTGTGAATGAGAGGAACCCAAGTGGAACCATGAGGCTACAGGGAGTGGAGATGAAGAAGGTTTAGGTTTTTAAGTATTTAGGGTCAACAGTCCAGAGCGGTGGAGATTGTGGAAAAGAGGTGAAGAAACGTGTTGAGAATGAAAGGAAATATATACAACACAGCGATAATCTATGGTCTAGAGACGGTGGCACTGAGGAAAAGGAAGCAGAGCTGGAGGTAACAGAGATTAAGTTGTTGAGGTTCTCTTTGGGAGTGACGTAGGTGGATAGAATCAGGAATGAGTCAATCAGAGGAACATGTTAGATGTTTTGGAGATAAGGTCAGAGAGAATGAGATGGTTTGGTCATGTACAGGAGGGATAGTGAGTATATTGGTAGAAGGATGCTGGGGTTGGAACTGCCAGGCAGGAGGTCTAGAGGAAGACCAAAGAGAAGGTTTATGGATGTGGTGAAAGAGGACATGAGGTTGGTTGGTGGGAGAGAGGGGGGTACAGAGAATAGGGTTAGATGGAGGAGGTTGATTCACTGTGGCGACCCCTGAAGAGAGCAGCCCAATTGAAAAGAAGAAGAAGAAGAAGAAAGCTCTCATACATTCAGAACTTATGAAACCTGTGATTGACCCAGTATTGAACATTAAGCTGATAATATTATAAAATGTATAACTGTCTAATCTCAAATATTTAGTTCAGATATTGTATTTATGTATTTATTAAGATGGTTATATAATATAGTTTATAATAACCTTTGCTATGACTTAAAGTCATGAAAACTCTGGTGAAACGTCCTGCTCTGAGACATTCAAAACTCATTAAAACCATTGATGATCCAAGTATGGAACCCTGTGGAACCCCAAATTTTAAAATAAGACCTATACAATTTGTTTTGTAGTTTTCGTTATTCAAAACAACAAACAGACTAATGTTCACATTTAGCTGATAATAATTAGAGAGATATCAACAAATGTTTTCGCTGTGTTAAATAATCTCTGATATATTTAAGCAAAAGTTTTAATATACAATATAGTATTTATTGCTTTTTATATTACTGTAACTCACAAAGGTGGTCCTAAGTAAAAGTAAAATGTAATGTTGGCATCTAAGAAGTAAAATGATATAGATGTTAGTTAATGGGATTATATCAATGCAGTCTTACCCCGACTTGTTCTTCCTCCAAACTACTGACCGAATGTTTCCAACACCTCCCCATCCTGGCTCCTGTGATGACTCCTCACTGCTCCCGGACTTGTGCTCATAATCCCTGCTTAATGGCACCAAATACACCTGAGCGCTGTCCCTTTGTCCCCCCACTCAGACCTCCCACTTCCTCCCCTCTCCTCCCCCCTTTCATCCCTCACCAAACAGTGACCCTCCACATATGAATCCTCCACAAAAGCCTCTGCAATTTCCTCTTTTAATGTCAACCCCGAGGAAAATCCTGCCTTTATCTCTTCCCTCACCTGGCAACATGGGCCTCGGCCACACACACACACACACACACACACCAAAACTTCACCAGGAGCGACACAAAGAACAAGGCTGGCAGCAGCAGCTCCTTCCATCATCGGGCGATAAGATGCTGCCGCCGCCTGACGACAGGCAGCGGTGACTTCAAACTCAAGGGTCATCGAGGGCAAGAAAGAACTTGAAACAAACGTTTAATTTAAACCTTTTTTGTTTAATATCATGATTGGACACTTTAAATAAAATTGACTTAATAGAACATCACAACAACAACACATAATGTGGAGTAAAATAAACACTTTTAGACGGTGTGTGTTCATATTCATAGTCTTATTTATGCTTGTAAGATTCTTTGTAAAAGCACCACTAGATGTCACTCCATCCTCAGTGACAACAATACTGATATTTACTTGTATTCATTTCAATAAAATATATATTTTTTATTTAGTCATCTCCAACGCCTCGGCAGCGTCAGCCCTGCAGGGCAGGCAGCAGGTCAGCGATGCTCTCCACGTAGTAGTCTGGTACCAGGGCTTGTCTCTCCGCACTGCCGCGATGGGTCTCCACGTCCTCCAGGGTGCTGACCCCCGTCAGGGTCAACAAGGTCTTCAGTCCGCAGTTGTGGCCGAACTTGATGTCCGTGTCCAGGCGGTCGCCCACCATCACGCAGCGCTCGCGGTCCACGCCGAACTGGGCCGACAGGCAGTCGAACATGAAGTGGTTCGGCTTCCCCACCGTCTGGGCCTGACGCTGGGCCGCCATCTCCACGCACTGCAGCAGACACCCTGTACCTGCAGCAGAGGAGGTGCACAACACACGCTTTTACTGGTAATCACACGTGTCAAGTGTTAGGGTCATTTCATGTGGCCCACATGATGGTTGCCTCAAATTAAAGTAGATATATATTTTTATTATACTGAACTTATAAGGATGTTGGTGATTAAGATAAGATAAAGAAACAGATTATTGATATCAACAAATATACAGAGACTTCTGATGTTAGTAAAACGGATTTTGAAATAAATGACTTTGATAGAACAGTTGGTAGAGGCATGTTAGAGGCATGTATTGGCAAGAACCTGACGTTAGGATGCATATCACGATACAGGGAAAACCCTGCAATACACTGGGATACTGTACTGTAGTAACAAGAATATATTTGTAGTATTGTCGAGTACTTCATTCTGGTGTTAAAGAATTTACAGACCACATGACTCTAAATGAAGTCGTAACTGATTTAATTTGTTTTGAAACCAAAATATGTCCAAATAGCAGCTTTAAAAGCTTCTGGAGTCAAATGTATCCCCTTGTCCTCAGTCATCGCTGGGATCTCTCACGGGACTTCATTTTTTCTTTAGCTGTCAGCGACGTAATGAAGTTTAATTGCAACAATAATGAATAAACGATGTGAATACGTGCCTGTTAATTGATAGTATATATTTTACACACATTTTGTTGACATATAGACCAAAAAAAAAAAGCCAAATAAATGTTATAATCAATACAGTGGTGTTTACTACCGATACGGCATCGGGGAAAAATAATATTGCGATATTTAAATTTTTTTTTTACACCCCTAGTATTTGGTGAAGGAGAACAAAAAAGAAAAAAAGCACAATCAGACTCATACTTTCTTTTAAAGACTGTTTAAATAAGAATTTTGTTTGGCCTGTGGTCAAAGGGTAAAATATTTTTTTTTTATTGAGTTCGGAACCACTGCAGTCAAACTGGTTTATTTCCTTCAGTTTAGGGGCCCCATCCTGCTTTTTCCATCAGATTTAGGTAAGAAAAGTTAAATAAAATTATATATTTTTTATCATACGTAGCTTGATTTTATAAGTCGTCTTGGTAACTACTTTATTTTTTAGTTTTCCCATTTTATTTAGGATTTTCACTTGTTTAAATTTTGCTTGACGGCCCCTCAGTCACTGTATATAATGTGTCCTATGATGACTTTAAATTGCCCATCACTGCTCCAGAGGGTCTTTCTTATATGGTACAAGTAGGGGTATTAGAAATGATCTATATGGCATTATATTGTGATATTCTATTCCACAATACTGTCGATTTTTGCTCACAAATAGTATTTCATGCATTACCATAGTGTTTTTATGATTTATATTTCAAACTGTGTATAAAATATTTTTCTTACAATCAACATTTTTCTGTTGAAATTAAACTTCCAGCAGGTACAGCAGTCATTCTGTTTTCCGCAGATGCATTGAAAATCGAGCAAGATCCCGACAATGAGGACGAGAGGATACATCGACTCCATCAGTACTAGTTTTCCGGTATAGACTTTAATGTTAACTTTTAAATTTAAAGCCATTTCCGGGCCATTAAACGGGTTGCCAGCGTTCAACATCTGAGTCAAGTACTCCACAATACTACAAAGATATACTTACTTCCTTAGATACTAAATATCGTACCGTTGTCCCTGTATCGTGAATGAAGTCGTAACTGATTTAATTTGTTTTGAAACCAAAATATGTCCAAATAGCAGCTTTAAAAGCTTCTGGAGTCAAATGTATCCTCTTGTCCTCAGTCATCGCTGGGATCTCTCACGGGACTTCATTTTTTCTTTAGCTGTCAGCGACGTAATGAAGTTTAATTGCAACAATAATGAATAAACGATGTGAATACGTGCCTGTTAATTGATAGTATATATTTTACACACATTTTGTTGACATATAGACCAAAAAAAAAAAGCCAAATAAATGTTATAATCAATACAGTGGTGTTTACTACCGATACGGCATCGGGGAAAAATAATATTGCGATATTTAAATGTACTTTTTTTTTTTTACACCCCTAGTATTTGGTGAAGGAGAACAAAAAAGAAAAAAAGCACAATCAGACTCATACTTTCTTCTAAAGACTGTTTAAATAAGAATTTTGTTTGGCCTGTGGTCAAAGGGTAAAATATATTTTTTTTATTGAGTTCGGAACCACTGCAGTCAAACTGGTTTATTTCCTTCAGTTTAGGGGCCCCATCCTGCTTTTTCCATCAGATTTAGGTAAGAAAAGTTAAATAAAATTATATATTTTTTATCATACGTAGCTTGATTTTATAAGTCGTCTTGGTAACTACTTTATTTTTTAGTTTTCCCATTTTATTTAGGATTTTCACTTGTTTAAATTTTGCTTGACGGCCCCTCAGTCACTGTATATAATGTGTCCTATGATGACTTTAAATTGCCCATCACTGCTCCAGAGGGTCTTTCTTATATGGTACAAGTAGGGGTATTAGAAATGATCTATATGGCATTATATTGTGATATTCTATTCCACAATACTGTCGATTTTTGCTCACAAATAGTATTTCATGCATTACCATAGTGTTTTTATGATTTATATTTCAAACTGTGTATAAAATATTTTTCTTACAATCAACATTTTTCTGTTGAAATTAAACTTCCGGCAGGTACAGCAGTCATTCTGTTTTCCGCAGATGCATTGAAAATCGAGCAAGATCCCGACAATGAGGACGAGAGGATACATCGACTCCATCAGTACTAGTTTTCCGGTATAGACTTTAATGTTAACTTTTAAATTTAAAGCCATTTCCGGGCCATTAAACGGGTTGCCAGCGTTCAACATCTGAGTCAAGTACTCCACAATACTACAAAGATATACTTACTTCCTTAGATACTAAATATCGTACCGTTGTCCCTGTATCGTGATCAGGGCTGGGTCTAGGCAGGGGCAAGAGGGGGCCTGGCCCCCTCAAATAAATATTGTGCCCCCTCAAACTTACATGTAAGTAAGTAAGTAACAGCACAATGCCCCCTCAAGATTTGTGGCTGCCCCCTCATACATGCCTGTCTAGACCCGGCCCTGATCGTGATCCGTATCGTATCACCAGATTCTTGTCCATACACAGCCTTAGGTACAAAGTGATCCCTGACTCTCACCTGGGACCGCCTTGCCCTCCTCCAGCGGCAGCCTGCTGTCCCTGTTGGTGCCCACGAACAGACACCCGGGCCGGCTCAGGTACTGCATGGCTCTGTTCAGCTTCATGTAGCTGAAGTGCTGGTCGAACCCCACCAGGACCGCCTTCACCTCGGGGTCCAGGGGCACGTTGGCCCAGTCGCTCTGGCTCCCGAACACGGGGTCCGGTCCCACCCCGGTCTGCTGGATGCCCACCGCCTCCAGCTCCTGCTTCATGGCGTCGCTGCCCAGCAGGTAGACCTTCCCCTCCAGCTGGCACACCTTCTTCAGGTAGACCGCGGAGCAGTACGCCGTCCCGAACACCTCGTCCTCGGTCACGTCGAAGCCCAGCGCCGTCATCTTCTGCGCGTACATCTTCCTGGTCTTGGAGCTGTTGTTGGTGAGGAAGAAGACCTTCTTGCCGGTCTTCTTGAGCAGGTTGATGACCCGGTGGGCGTCCGGGACGGCCTGGTCCCCCCGCCAGATCACCCCGTCACAGTCGAACAGGACGCAGTCCACCGAGTCCAGCAGCTGCTGGACCAGCGCCCCGGTGAGGCGAGAGCACTTGGACCCGGACATGAGGAGGCGAGAGGCGGCGGGGAGTGAGCGGGGAGTGAGCGGGGAGTGAGCGGCAGGAGGAAGGAGGGAGGAGGACTCTTGCTTATATATGTCGGATGTGTTGCGAAAACTTACTCGTCATAACAAGTCTGGTGAAATGTCGCGAAGCAGCGAGTGACTGACCTCCGAAGGATCAACAACATCAGGCTACTTCCGCACCGGCACGGTGCTACAAACAACGTCGTCCGACCACTTTCCGGTGTCGCTGAACCACTCATGAAGATATTTTATTTCTCCCCTTTTCTTATTTTTATTTAATCTTTCTATGGGTATTGGTTTTATATTTTTCATAGTGCTTTCCCCTTGTGTATTACCTTCTTGAGTCTACGATTCGTTTGCATATGTGAACACTCCACAGTATTGATTAAATGTATTATTAAACATATGTATGTCCGTTAATGTTCCACTTAAATAAAACACTTTCAATTTCTTTATAAACGAATTAAAATAATTATTTTTAATTTAAATCGAGATTTTTTTTTTTCTAAATAAAAGGTTAAAAAGGCTGTGCTTATACATGTAGTTCCACATACTGGCGAGCACATTAAACAAATTGTATAGAATGAAGCAAAGAGGGGGAACATTTTTGAAGAATTTTCAAGAAATCCAAACAAAATAATTAGAAACAATGAACACAAAGCAAATTAATAAAAAGCAAATGAAGAGTTAATGTAAACTCTACATAATTGAAAGCCCATCTTGCTTACAAAGTGTCTAACCACCTTTTTTTTTAGATAAAATAATAATATAGGATTTCTGATGTACCAAAATATTCATTATGATATACATATGGTACATTGGTGATTCAATGCCGTTTCAATAATTGTTGTAACTTTAATCATGTTTTAATGGCAAACATTGCTTTTGTGGTAAACACCTGAAATGAGGCAAGACAATATATACTTCTTTTTTTTTCAAAAAGTACACTTTATTATCCAAGACCGACAGAAACAACAAATCCCTGACATAGAAATATGTCATGACATCACACAGTGCTGGTTAATGCTCCTTTTTCCTCACAGGTCGTGGAGGGAAGAATATCTCCCCCAGGTTTCGGACGAGCCCTCGGCTGTAGAAGTATCTTCTCGAGTGATCAGGGGCGCTGCTGCTGCAGAGACGATCCGCAGAAGTGGGATGGCAGTGCTGGCACGTGGAGGCTCGACTTTTATACCACTCGTTGGACGTCTGGTTGACCAGAGCCAGGTAGAAGTGAAACAAGGTGTAACCAGCCAGCAGAAAAAAGACCAGGAACAAAAATCCCAGCATGAAGATGATCCGGGGGAATGTGAGGAAGAGATGCTGGGATGGAAAAATAGATTAACGACCAGGTCTTTGAGTTTCTGTGGTTATTGTGTTCTCACCTGGATGATGAACACAGGACCGGCTGGTTGTTGCTGACCAAGTTCGTCTACGTAACTGGCCCGGAGAAGCCCAGAACGCAGCAGGACGTGAAGTAGCATTTCGGAGGTCAGAAGAGCGATGTCGGCAGCCATGACACACACACAGAACAAGTAGAGCAGGAAGAACCGTGTGTTCTGAGCTCCGATGCAATTGTTGACCCACACACAGTGGTGGTCGAAGCGCTGGACACACCTGTCGCAGACCCCTGGAGGCCAGAGATGAATCATTAAATATGAAGATGTCATCATGAGCCAAAGACGCAGCCAGGTATGAAGTATATCAGAGCCATCAGAATATTGTATGGTCGATATAAACCTTTCAAATGCTGAATCCATGATTTTTAAAAATCTAATTTAATCACACAATTAAATTCAATAATTTCTATTATGAAAGGTTGCATTTTTTTTATAATATATATTGAATTAAAAAATGATATACATTTTTAAATATTGTTGTAGTGGGTGTTTCTAAGCATTGATTTTTTATTATTTTATTGAATCATTGAATTGATTAATCATTTTCAAAATGTTTTAATTTTTTTTTAAGAGTTTAACATTTATTTCCAATAAGTAAAAAAAAAACATTTCTAAATGTAATGTTATATTGAATGTTATTTTGAATTTAACAGGCTACGAATTAAAAAACATTGAATTTCAAATTCTCAATCTCAATTAAATTCAACGTAACTCTATTACATTCACAAGGTTTGAATATTCTGATATACTTCTGATATACTTCCATAGCAAAGAACTGAACAGAGAGCTTTATCAAAACTGATACTATTCAAGTTAAACGTCTTTTGTTGGGCTGGAGAAAGGATTTCTTGTGGAACAATATGAAGGCATGAGGGAAATGAATAGTTGGTGGAACACAATGTTGACTCACTGCAGTGTTTGGAGCGAGCTGGTTTGATAAAACGGCAGGTCGGGCAGGACACTCCCGGATGAAACAGTCTTCTGTCGTATGGATACGTATGAAGCTGACCGGTGCTAACCTTTGTCTTGGTCACGGTGCCTGACGGGGGAGAAAAACTTGATCGTACATGATCTTGTTTCATCTACGAACACTATGGAATGGTTAGTCTCTATACCTGGATCTCTCGTGATGCAGAGGTAGAAGAATATGGACTTAACAGCCAATAGAATGTAAGGCACGGACAGGCTGGGCAGTGTGGTGTCCATCTCCCTGCAGAAGCCAAACACCTCATAGGTGAACTCTGCATACACGCCTCCCTCCAACAAGATGTGCAGGTAGATGAACATGTTGTTTCTGGAACAAATATAAAGTTATTTTAATCTACCTCCTATAAAAAACACCTGTATATAAAGTGTATGACATTAAGGTGGATTAATGGTTGAACATGAGAAAAATAAATAAATAATCATTAAAAACAAACAAAAGGTATTATTGAAAATGTGTGTAGCAAAACATTAGTATAAATTATAGTTAATAAAGTAATATTCAAAGAAAGTAAGGGCAATATTATTTGGAAATATGCCTAAACAATGGAATACCATGAGTACCATAGTTTGGTAATAACAAATAAACTGAAACAAGATAGGAAATAAGGAAAAAATATAAGAAACAAGGAAAGGGAAACAAGAAAATGTTAAGAGATGAGATTTAAACACACATTTTGATAATTATTCCTTTTTCTTTTTTAATTCCATGTCTCCATTTCCAATCCCTTTTTATTGTCAGATTATGGCACTTTGGGTGTTTCATACAAAATATTATTTTATAAAAGATTTTTTAAAAGTTCAGGTTTTGTATGAAGTATGCAGATTTGATTTTGAGGTAAAATAAAGGGAAATATACAGCAACAATATTTCAGCAACATCTCAACATACCTCTGATGGAACAACCTGTGTAAGACCCTCCGAGACAAATCCTGCAGCCATCTGGGCGTGAACCGAGAGACCACCTGTGGAAGAAGTTGGAGGAGAATAAACAAACATGGTTCCAACAGAATACAAATCAGTTTCCATCTCACCTTCAGTGACCAGTTGTACAGCAGAGAGAGTGGAGTGTTTTGTTGTCCAGAGTACCTGCACACCAGCACCATGCATGTCAGCACCACAGCCACGTACACGCAGAACAGAGTCAGGAAGTCCATGATAGCCTCTTGTCAGCTGTCCGTCTGAACAAAACATGTGTTATGGGTATTATTTGATCAAGAAAACTTTAGATAAAAACACATATATGTAGCTGTACCTCCACATTTCAAAACCACGTCAACACAGTTTCTGTTTGCACGTTTATATTAACAAGTTCTGGCAATACACACGAAGAGTTCGACTTTGGTACAAATGCTCACCTCATAGTTTCCCTGTAACACTAGCGTCCCTCGTTTTTTTTACTTTTTACTTATTTTGTCGTTTTCGTAAACGAGACACGCTGGTAAGAAGCGACATGGTGTAAACAAGCTAGCTACTTCCGTAGCATGGTGTTGCTAACAGCTAATGGGCGGGGCTAATGGAAACTGCAACACCTTTATGTCAATGTGATGAGAACAGCTTACAATTCATTTACTTTGACATGTAAACACTTGTTATTCGTTTTTGTATTTATTATATATATATGGGAGTGAGTTGAGTTGATACTTTCTGTTTTGTTGTGCATATTTTGTATCCTGTTTTAAAGGCCTTTAAAGTGCCAATTAAGTTTCTTTTTTCCCTCTTCCATTGATTCTAGTGTCAACACAAGAATGCAACACAGGACACCAGAAGTATCCAGTTCCCTTCTGAGCTCAACACTCGTGTTTCAGCCCACAGTGCTGCAGGAGGACAGCACTCATGTCTCTCTCTGGACGCTGCTTCCACAGGTATGATATGAGTGCATCAAATATGGTTGAGGTCTGCTTGGCTTTTAAGCTCATAACTTGTTTTATATATTCTGTCTAGAGGTAAACATATCCAAAATACATTTACCTTTAGACCCTTCTATAGACCATAATATAGATCCTCTACACATCTATGCTTTTTTCATATGCTAAGTATAATCATTAAAATGTTTAATATAAAATAGGTTATTGATGGGTTTTCTGCCAGCAGAAGTATATTTTTGTTTTTTGGGAGATTCCTTTTTTAAGAAAACCAAGTTCAGGATATTTTAAGCCGTTCTGAAAACAAGACGTGAATCTTAAGTCTCTGAGCCCGAGGAGATGAATTAATAACATGGATGGCACTTTATATTTAGGTAGGTTTGATTGACTTGAGTTTGGTGCTTCACGGTTGTTCACTAAGTCTTATATACTTGCTGTTGCTGGTTTATTCACTGTGGGTTATTCAGTTGTTTATGTTCATTTGAGACAATGAATATAAATGTTATTAGTTTGACTGGAGGGACAGTTTACTTAAACATAAAATCAATACTATAAATACGCATATAGTTCATGCAGTACAATCAATGAACCAACATTGAATTAAAAAAAAAAAAACCTTACAGGAAATAGTCTTGATCATTTAAAAGTTTCTTTAATATTTTAGATCAGGTTTTGGTTTTATAAAATGTGAGTGTGTGTGTCTTTTTGTTCATCGTACTTTGCATTCTACTGACAGCAGAGATTGAGCAAAAGTATAGTATCTGTGAGGAGGTTTTTTTTCGTCACAATTTTCCAGCCAAATACCTTTACGGTGTTTTTACCAGTTTAATTGTGGGTTCACTAGCAAGTGACCAGTTGGATCAGTTGGTGGAGCAGTAGTCTTGTTTAAATATCAAGCGCAGAAATATTAATTCACTTTTATAGTCCCACATGTTTGTAAAGGTGTAGTCACAGCACAATGGCTGCATTGGTGCTTAGTTATGGTTTTTTTCTATTGATTATTCTGTGTTTTCTCTTGTTTCATTATTTTATCCTGTACTTACAACACAAACAAATCCTATGTTGTGTTAACAACACTTCCGACATTGAACCTGGACGTTCACGTTTGTTTTTTGAAGTAGTCTAGGATAATACCGTAGTACTTTGATTGGTCGGCTAGTTTGAATCTATTGCAGTTGGTTTGCATCCGTACTTGGCAATGAATCAAAAATAATTGGCCAATTAGACATTTAAGTCATCGCTGTATGAGTTGGAGTTTGGATGACGTAATATCATCCGCATAAACTTACATGTGAATGTCTCTTTTAACCAATCATTTTTACATACAAATGTGAAAGTTCTGAGTATAAAGCTTGACACAATATAGTTCTTTTATAATGAGGTAGACACCGCTGACTAGTCATGGTATTAATGATATGATATTTTGGTCAACTGTTTAAAATATGTTCTACCATTTTTTGAAACATAGCACCTACACAGCCTCAATTTTTTTAAAACTTGTCTGTTGTTCATGTGTTCATATAGTAATGTTGCAAATGGTTTTGGCGATGATTAGCACTGATCGGAATGTCCAGTGTAGTAATAGTACCAGCAGTATAGTATTGGTGGCAGTATTGGGAGCAGTATAGTAGTAGCTATAGTAGAGTAGTAGAAGCAGTAGAAATTGAGGCAGTAATAACAATAACAGTAGTATTGGAAACATAAGCAATATAAACAGTAACAATAGCAATACTAGAGCTGTAGAGATAATGACAGTAGCAGTAGTTACAGAAGCCATAGTAACAGTAACATTGGCAATACTAGCAGTAGATACAGTAGCACTAGTTACAATTCCAGTAACAATACCATTAATAGCAGGAGTAACAACAACAGTAGCAGTATTAACAGTCACATTTGCAATATAACCAGTATTAGTAGAAACAGAAACAATAGCAATAGTAGCAGTAGCTTTAGTGACAGTAGCAGTAGTACAAATAAGAGTACTAGCATAATCATTTGCAGTAAATCCATAACAGTAAGAACAGCAATAGTAGCAGAAGTAGAAGCTGTTAAAGAAGTAGTAGCAGTAAAAGAATCGGTAGCCGAAAGAGTATTCACCGTGACAGTAAGAGTAGAAATTGTAGCATTAGTAGCAGAAATAGTAGTAGTATAAAATACTGACTCATACGAAAAAGAAAAGTTGTTGGCATGAATATGTATTTATTCACAAAATCAGTTTGTATATATTTGTTATCAGGTCACATTTGATGTATTAAGCTTAAAAAGTACTTTCTCCCTAAATTGCATTTATGGATCTAAAGGGGTGCATGTGTTCTTAACGTGAGGGGGGTCGGGCATGTCTAATGTTGCCCATAATCCGACTTATCCTGCAAGCTGGTCGCCTAATTTGCCCCTGATGCTTCTCTATGGATCGGTTATTAGGTTCACACTCCGAGAAACTCTGTGTCAGAACTTCAGCGGAGTTGACAATCCAATTAGTCCTCTTTGGGCTTCCTTGCTGAGTGATTCTAGGCCAGGAGCAGTCCCGCGGAGAGCCATGTAGCCAGAAGAGGAGGAGGAGGAGGAAGAAGACACATTATTTATAGACAAATGAGGCCTCACAATATCCTTTTTGGAGAGAGAATTATTAAGGAACTGAGGTGCACGGGTGCAAGCGTCCCAGTTTTACGATTAACACTGTGAGAGCAGGACAGCCTGAGGAGGAAACAGGGATGAAGCAGAGAACACGTCTCTTTCAAATCATCCTTCTCTCATGAAGAGACAACAATCGGGAAGTTTGAGAAGACCACCGTGCTTGACAGCCTCTCATCAAGATGAAGAAGTTTCTGCAAAACAAAAAAGGGAAATACTCTTTTCGGCAGAACAAACATGGCTCTCGGTGTCCCACCAAAGAACTCTGTAAGTCTTCTTTCACTTTTCTCATCTCAGCTCTGCAGGGTCAGCTCTGAAAGATGTCACGTAAAAATGAGTCTTTCTTCACCAATAGATCAAAGGCATAATGTTGAGTGCATGTTAGAAGTGGTCAGTCCATCACAGCAATATGTTATTCTATTGTGAAGTAAAGCAGGATGAATGGGGCAAAGAAAAGCTTCAGTCCATCACACTAATAATGCATGTGTCAAAGTCTGGGCTGGCAACCCGTTTTATGGCCCAGAAATGGCTTTAAATTGAAAAGTTACCATTAAAGTCTATACAGGAAAACTAGTAACATCATCTTCAGAGATGCACAATGGTTGAACGTTTTTTTTATAGCAAACAGAGAAAAAAATTAAATCTGGAAAGGTAAGAAAATGACACAGAATTCAATGTAAAGTCTGTAGTGAACTGAATATATTTAAAATGTATGATTGCAAATCTGCTTTATCATCTTTAAAAGGAAGACTAGTTATTGACCGTGGCAACAAATACAAGGTAAATCTTTTTGGTCCTGCAACCTAGATTGTGGTTAACCTTTTTTGGTGTGACACTCCTGGATTAGGGTGAGTATATTTTCTTAATATTCATGGCTGCTGCTCCTTTAGACCAGCTGGTGGTGCTGTGGTGATGTACGAGTTGTAACTGACTTCTCAACCAAATAGCAGCTGGTTCATGAGTAAATTATTGTGAGGTTTATCTGTTAGTCGTCACCCATACGACACCCAGAGGGCAACTAAGAATTTAATCCGATAATCTGCCTCGAAACTTTACATTAGAGAAGAATAGCAGAACAAGTCTACTGACTCTTTCAAGAAATATCTTAAGACGTTTTTATTTGTTCAGGCTTTTCCTTGATTTTCTGGAACCCCTCTGTTGTTCTCAGTATTATCTTGACCTTTAAAGTATATACTTTATTTAATTGTGTTTTTTTTGTTGAAGCGCTTTGTGACCCTGGTCTGGAAAAGCGCTATATAAATAAAAATTACTTACTTACTTACTTGGGGAGACAACAGCAGTTCAAACTGTAAGGCTCACTGTTGGGAACAGGCTCAGCAATAATGTTACATGACTGACTGAAAAGATCCAATTAGCAGGCAATATAATGAGATACAACCACAAGTTATGTCTTGGTCACCGCCATCTTTTACCCAGTTAACAAGGCTAATTAAGGACCCCTATGACTGTGCTTCTCATTACAAGCCCCCTGTGATCGGATTTTCATTAGTATAACGTTTCAGAATATGGCAGGAAGACATGGTAGTCAAGATGTAAGACAGTATGAAATCACTTACATATTGTCATGACTTCTTTATGCATTACAGATATTCAAATGCACTGCATCATCTTTCTATCTTTTAATTGTTAGGGGGATTTATTGTTATCATGGTTATTTTATGGTTTCTTTTACAATAAAGTGTGTATAAAATATATATATATTTTTTTACAACTAACATACAAATGTACACAGCTTTTAAAATATTTGTCTTGTAAATATACTTCCAGACCCACTCAATGGTAGATGTCCCACAAGATCCCAAATGACTGAGGACAAGAGGATAAAGTTGACTCCAGCAGCTTTTAAAGCTGTTTTGGTTTATTTTATATATTATCAAAACAAATGAAAGCTGGAGTCATGCGGGGTGGCGGCTGGTACATAGAGGGCGCCGATTTCTTTTTTGTTTTATTTTAGAATTCTTTACCTTTTTATATTTTTTTATTAATATATTATTTTTTATTCTTGTTTAGTTTTAATATTATATTGGGACTGATTAATGATATTGGCATTGATATACATTCTAATTATATTATTGGTTTGTGTTGTCATTTGTCATCTCTGATTTATCTGGGGTCGCTTTTTTGAAGAGCCCATCAGTCACATCTCGTTTCTGTAACTCAGCCAATCATTCACGCCTCAAAAGTAACGGAGAAGTTTCATTTATGAATATATTCTCGGGGTGGAACCTCATAGTTGCAATACATAATGTTAAACATTCATTCTTTGTTGCGAGCTCTTTAAGCTCACTTAGTAGTGTACACCGTTTTTGGACTTGGCCTTTCCAAATTTAATCAATATTGACCAAGATCAATATAAGACTATTTTTGACTGATTCTTTCAATGGTATATGCCGGTAAATGTACTGGAAAAGGCCCACCTGGAATCTTTTTCACAAGCCACCACTAGTATGTCAAGCACACGGGTAATACTTCAAATATATCGTACAGTATTGCTATATATCTAAAAATTATATCGTTGCACCTCTAATGTGACACATATCCTATTTCCAGATTCTTGCCAATACACAGTCACTTAAGTTGTCCAATGATTCAAACTTGGTAAAGGTTCTATGTTAAAGGGCAAGTAAAGAGCACATAAGCATTCTGAGAGCCAAATATCCTGCAGGCTAGTAGGACAAAGACAGTAACACTCCTCTCTGAGATGACAGTGGGTTTAAAACAGTGGCTCCATGGAACTGTATGTCAAAGTATTCAACTTTCTCTCTTCATCAAGAAAATAGCCAAACAAAGACACTTCTTAAAAGAGGCAGAAAAGAGTCCTCTGTAAACATCCCTAACTTTACATATCATAACCGTTAAATTGCTTCTTCTGATTATGTCTCCTCCAGTCCTCAACATGCCTACCTCCAACCAGGGGTGGCCTGAAGAGTTTGGGTTCCATTTGGGTGGGACTGGACCCTGCTACATCCTTTCTGTGGAGGAGGGAAGCAGCGCACACTTAGCCGGGTTGCAAGCTGGGGACCAAGTTCTGGAGATTGAGGGACACAATGTGTCGACACTGGGACCACAAGCCGTCATGGCCATTGCTCAGACGCAGAAGAACATACCCCCGAGCATTGGGGTGGTCTCCCGCATACAGCAGGTCCTGGACTCTGAATGACCAAGCATGAAAAGTCTATTAATGAGCAGGCAATAAAGATCCTCTCTGCCTTACAGATGGATATAACACCTGGTCCAGATGGCCGCTTTGGCTTCACCATCGTCGGTGACTGCCCTCTGCTGGTCGAGGATTGCTCGCCATGCTCACCGGCCGGTCGAGCAGGTTTAAGGGCAGGCGATTTTGTCTTGGAGGTCAATGGCATCCCCGTCAGACAGCACGAGGCAGCGGCAGCACTCATCAAGTCGTCTCAGGGGCGAACCCTGCGTTTGGGGGTGTTGTGTCTCGGGTCAAAGCAAAAACGCAGCGTCAGCATTGAGGACAGTCAAACGGGGGATGACGGTGGAAGACAAGACCGCAAACATAAGGCTTTGGAGTTCAACAGGAGGGTAGGTGAAGTCACTCCCTGATATAACCCGAACTTGCTTAAAAATATAATAAAAAGCTTCTGCCTTCAGGTTGACCAGATTTTGGCAGATGACCCTGAAGTGAAAGACAGACTCTTTGCCGTGCTGAAACAGTATGCGACAGAGAAGAAAGTGGACTGGCTGTCCTCCATCCTTCCGGATATTTTAACCACTGAGGAGCATCGCCAGCTCATCTCCAGTATCAGGTAGGTTAATGTTTCTAGTGAAGCTAGTGTTAATTATGCAGATACATGTCTTTCTTATAACTTGCCTGCTTACACATAACAATGCCACCAATCCTGGATCATCTTAGAAGGTTAATAGAGGCAAACAAGAATCAATGGAATAAAAAAGAAACTTCATTTCAAGCACATCAAGCAATTAGGTCTTTTACTTTTAATATAATTCATAGTCAACTGACAGGCCTTGAGAAATTATCAGATACTTTGGATTGCAGTTGAAAAGGTTCATGATATTGTGTTCTCAGGCAGGTTTCAGGTAAAAAAAGCTTTATATTTGAGATTCATTAAATTAAATTGATACACACATACATGTGTACTGTATACAAATGAGTATTATACCCAAATTGCTTATTTCCTTCAATTGTATTTCAAAACCTGTTTTGTTATCCTAGTTATGGCACTGTGGCATTCCATATGTATCATGTATTGCCTTTTAAAAACGAAGATAACCTGAATCTGTCTTGGGGAAAAAAAGTGTAATACTATGTTGAGTGAATTTTTTTTTTTTTGTGTATCCGTGTAAATGGATGACCCCATTTCTGAGCCATTCTTGTGGTCAAGGTTTGCTCCATCTGTCACTCTGGCTAAATCCCACTGAACACCCCCTAATGACCACTTCACTGGGTGGTCACCCACTTGGCAACTTGAAAAGTCACCACATAATAAACTCTTTGTTCTCAATAATTTGGATATTTTAATTTGTTATTGTGCTTTATTTAATTACGGTCATTCTGTTTTAATCTTGGTTTACTAAATTACCTGCTCGATTATTGAGGGTACGCCAGCATGTTGATGCCAGATTGTGACTTTTCAAAGACCTGGTTCTCTGTTGACCGATATAACCAATCTGTCATTACTGCACATTTGTTTTTGGATAATGATAAAGTACGATCTGGTACTCTCAGTTGAATTCTAGCCTCATATTTAATATGTTGCCCCACAACTACCACTCCTTCTATTACTTCCACTAACTACTTGGCAAAGGTTATGGATTTGTGTGAATTTGTTTGTATATGTGTTTGTTTATCAATAGATTTACTCACAAATGTGTTAATATTTCACTTGTAATTCATAGGTTTTGGTGGTGTGTACTATGAAACTAGCAAATATAGATGATTGATTCACTGAAATGATTTAACGTTCATGTGACTGGGTGTTTTATACTTTTTAAAATATTGTTTGAACAGACTAAGGAATTCTAAGCCTCAGGATTGAGCAAAGCAAGTGTCATCATTAGCGTAATGGTGCAATGGTTAGCACACAAGTCTGTGCGTCAAACCCAAGTTGCAACATCCTGTTTTAAAAATTAAAGCCAATGCAGCAGTTCAAAAGGCCGAAATTCTTGTCCACTTAAGACTTGCTGCAGTGAGACAGGAAGTTACACAAACACCCAGCGTAAAACAAAAAGGTTAGAATTGGTTTTAAAATTGGCTTGTGTCTCAAACACTAATTTCACATTCAGCACACACCATCTGCTTTTGGATTGTATTCCTGTTTACTGGTTTTCTTTTGTCTAACCCTAACCCTCATATAACCCTAACTCTACTTTAGCCCATACTGTAATCCCCTTATAGTAACTATCACCCTAACACTGAGCGACTAACCTATCCCTTAGCCTGACCCTAATTATTACTCTAACACTAACAGTGACCCCTAACCTATCCCTGACCATAATTCCTAACCCCTTACTGTAACCCCCTAACCCTTATCCTAATTGTAACCTCCTAGCCCCCTTTACCCTACATATATACATTAGCAACTTTTACGTGTTTTACGTGAAACTGTTGTGTGGTTGTATTGTACCAGGGTTTTACTACTGACACGTGTCAGGGGAACACTTCATTACAAGACATATGGCAACACTTTATTATTTATGAAGTTCTGACATCATCACTGGCATAACTGTAGCATAAGACAGAGTTGAACTCGTTTTTTTTTTTCCTCAACTCCAATTATTTTCTTCTCGCCCCTTAATATCGCATGAATTATTCAAAATCCTAGATTGTTATCATTTATATATATGTCGGACTAATATATTTGCTCACGCAGCAGTGAAAGAGTTCATGCTAATTCTCTGTGGTCTTCCTCCAATCTCATCACGCCCTCACACCTTTGAGGATTGTTTGATGGATTCTTTCTCATTATTGTAGCTCCATCTTCTCTCTCTCTCTCTCTCTCTCAGGCTGTGTGTGTGTGTGTGTGGGGGGGGGGGGGTGTGTGTGTGTGTGTGTGTGTGTGTGTGTGTGTCCGTATCCCCATCCCCTGACACTCGGTTTAGGCAGCCTGCTGCATTCACTGAGGTCTCACTATCTCTATTCTCTCAACACAAGTCGAATGCTTTTGTAGTTCTTGCTAATTGGCGCTCTATTGTAGTTTATTTTGGATTATGGACTGACGAGAAAACAATGAATTGTTTGGGGTACGTAAGTTCACATCTCCACTATTTGCAGTGTTTGTAGTTGATCGAGCACAGTATACTATACTGTACATGTTGTACATGCTGCATTTAAGCTTTGCTGGTGTTTGGTTTTCTCACTGTGTGTCTGTGATCTTACATATATAGTTTGAATTCTACATTAAGTTATTATTTTTACTTAATTTACTTAATTCAATTTGAATATGTTGTGAGTTGTCACTATGAAGCTAAACATGTTTTTTTGGGTTAATTGTGGAAAATCAACCTTTTTTTCTATCTAAAACTATTTTTATTGCTCAGTTTTGGGAAGAGTCAATACTCGCATGGTCAGTTGATCTTATAACATACAGTACTTAAATATAGATGAGTATCCCAGCTTTCAAGGAATTGAGACAAAGACAACAGATATTCAGCATTCTAGTGTTTTGATTGTTTGCATTTATGTTTGTTTATGTTATATTTGCAGCAACCGTCACATGAAAAATCATCCCTTGCATCTTTAATTGGAAATGTTTTTTTGTTGTCATGATTTTGTCAAAAAATAATATTTAAAGGGTTAAACATACAATTTTTGTTTTAGCGAACAGATTTGCAGTTTATCCAGCCATCGTTTAATTTGTGTTGGAGGTAAGTGGCCAGAAGGTTGGTGGTAGAACAGTGGTAAGGCATATTGGAGGATCTCAAGTTGTAAGATGTTGTCTACTGGCAGGAGCGTCGTCCCAGTAGGGCAGGTCAGCAGGAGATAAGGTAACTTCAGAGGCTTGAACCTTTCCACAAAGTCTTTCACTCAAGTTTTGTGTAATGTGTTCTCCCACCTCTGCAGTTTTTGGCAAGATAGGGCCAGTGTAGAGTTGTCGTTTACATGAGGTTTTGCTCTTGGCGACTGCTGGGAAAGATAAAAAAAATGGTAGAAAGGCAAATTCAAAGTTCAATACCTCTGTTGTATCTAAGCAGGACATCGTACCATCTCTAGTTGGAGCATCAGAATGAAGACCTTACCATTGGCACAAGGGGGGGAGTCTAAGTAGAGCTAGTAAAGAAATCAATTTTCCCACCAGTTGTCCACATTAAAAGAAGGTTCCGACAAAGCCCATGAGAGAAAGAATCTGAAATATCATCATACCATAGTCATCTATCATCTAGAATGTTTCCAGTCCAGTCTTCTGTGGAGATCACTCAATACACTTGGAATATACCTGATGGATGAAAGACAGTGATATGCCTCTTTGTCATCGTAGTATTTTAGATCAGTTTTTTTGATAGGTCGGGACTCCAGACAAAGTTGAGACATTTCCACTGTTGGTTGCATGTTGGAGAGTGCTGTTTGTCTATCATTGTCTTACAAGAGTAAAAGAACATCAAACTTTTTCCTTAAAGTCATCTGGCATATGAGCTTTGATAATGTTGACAAAATGACACCTAGTAAAGTAAAAGCTTTTTTAAAGAGTGCTTTGACCTATAACATTATATGCACTCATGCTAAATGCAGTCAGGTGGCATCACTTCGTTTTTTTCCCCCTGATTTTTCCAAAGCAAGAAATGTGTAACCAGTTGCACTCCACCTCCTAAAAGAGCATAATTGGTATAAAATCTGTTCCAGGACGAATGAGGTCAAAGCTGGCTTTGGAGGAGAAACCACACACTAGTGTCCCATACATACATAGATTGTTTTTGATTGTTTAATCGCTTTGTTACCCTGGTCTGGAAAAGCGCTCTATAAATATAAATGACTTACTTACTTACATTAGACCTTTAAAGAGACAGTAAAACATTCTGTATCTCGGCAGCTACTTTAATACTTGAACACTTCCTTTGACCGAAGTTCTGAGACACATTATCAGCAGGGATATGTATAGATGTCAGATATAGAGATGTTTCTTTAGTACTGACACTCAAGTGTGGGTGCATCCACACCTACATGAGAACAGAACAGTTATTTTTATCTGAAGCTCTCACCGTGTCCACTAGTGTGCGCACTGTTGCTTCTGGCTACGAAATAAATCCAGAAGCTTCACGCCCCAGACGCGATCAGAACCTGCAGAGACGGCGACACTCGTCTGCGACTGGACAGATTTGTTTCTGAAACACAGCAGTGTCATTCCGTTACATAAGGAAGAACAAGAAAGAGCTGGAAGACTTGACATCCCATAATATTGTTATACAACACATACATTCATTTTTGAGTGTATTTTGGTCAGGGTCGGAGAGGAATTAGCTGTGTGGTGTGGAATTTAAATATTTTCTATTTCTGAAACTTGGATTATTCAAGCATTTGATATGGTAAAATACATGAATTATCAGTGTGAGAATATTTCAAAGTTTAATGTTAACATACAAATGAGGAGATTGTGTAGCAGTATTATTTTCTATTTCTCTCTCTTTCCTTACTTCAACTTTTTTTTTCATATAGCTGTGGGACAACTCTCAACTTTACTGAATGTATTTCTAATCAAATAACCAGTGTGGGTCATTTACTGACATCTACGGACGACTATAGTTCTATGGATTTCTTTTAACTCCCCCTCCCTACAAATCAATAGTGACACCAAAAGACAATGATGTATTAGCACTGTCAGTCCTGTACTAGTATCAGCTGCCAATTTTCCAAATAAGTATTGAGGGGTTGAAACATTTCTCAACTGGAATCTTGAGGCTCGGTGAAGGCAGCAGGATAATAGCTAAATAAATACCAAAGATTAACAAAAATAAATGATGTCACAATTGTAATTAACTCATTTGAAAGAAGTAAAAACATTCCTCTCAATAATGTAAATAATAAATCTAGTCAGGACTTTCCTCAACACTTTTGAAGGCAGTAAAACATTATTCATATCAGTAATATTAATAATAAACAATGAATTAACAATGTAAAAATAAATAAATACAGAATATAGAGCAGAATCACTGTTGAGTGAATGTCAGTCTGAATGTATGAAAGAACCTGGTGATTCAATGATCAATATAATTGCCTGATCATTGAGCTTCACATCCATGATTCTTTTGACTGTAACACTGTCATGTGACAAATAATCTCAGACTGTTTCATTTATCTAATACTTATATTCGTAATAAGCCTTTCCTCTGTAGTCGAAGCCAATTTTCTTGTCTCTGTGTGTGGTTGTAGATAATTACTGGAAAGCTTGTTTGTCACAGAAAGTGTTTTGTCATGACTGATTCATCTGATCCACAGTGAGAAAAAACTCATGCTGGTGCAGTTAGGAACCAAAAGGGTTGATAGTGTTGGAGCTCTGTTCAGACTCCCCTCACAGTTGGAGGTCTGGACTGCTGTGATTTATCAATCCACATGTAGAGTCAAATTAACTTGTGACTGGCTTTAGTTTCAAGTTAATTCCCTTTTTGCAGTTTGGATTGTACAAGCATTGATATCAACAAAGACATTTTAGTTTGAAATGTGAGGAAATCACAGGTGCTCCATTCAAGTATCGTCAAATATTTTTTCAGTCAGTCTCTCAATAGCACATGAATGGACATTTGTTTGCTGGTGACAGCGAGTGGGTCGCTTTGTTCTTTCTATTCTTAAAATTAAAGTTCTATCGGGAACGGATGTTGAACACCCCCACACTGGCATTTGGTTCCAGAGTCAATTCTCCAAAGAATGTTTTTGCTTCTTTGTTCTTTCAATAGCAAATATTTTACACACAGTTACACTCAAAGGCCTCCACCCCATGAGCAACCTGCTTTTTTTGACAGAATTTGTGGTGTAATCTTCTGCTAAATAAAGATCCCTTATCCATCGTAGCGGTTCATGTGATTAACAGAAAGAACTTACTTACTTCTGAGACTCTGACTCAGTAAGAAAATGTCATTCTCTTCATTGTCACAAATGTCCTTTCTGCACCCTGTATCGCCAGAAAACACCTTTATATCAGCAGTAGAAGGTCTTCTCTGCTTTCTGAAGGATTTAAAAATATATTTCAGTCGGAGCCACTTTTCTTCCCAAACAACATAGTCATTGACATAGACTTCTGCTGCTTCTCCTATGAACGTGCCCCTTGGGTTAACTCTGGGTCAGGGTGACCCGATGGCTTGGTGTTTGTGTTAAGGGATACCACAAACACATTTGTTTTCAGGCCACTGGGTGAACTTGACCCAGAGGCAACACAAGGCTAACATTTAAATTCACACCATACTGTAAAACTACCATTAAATATCTACAATATTTGTAGATATTCAAATTTTAAGAAATTAAATGAGATATTCTAAATTCATAATTTCTTCATTCTTATCCTTTAAATTAAATGTTGGTAGAATAGTGCCACTAGACAATACCAAAAGAGTACTGAGCCACTTTCAGCCAATCATGCAACATGCAGACAATCACATGACTATGTAGAAACAGTAAGATTTCAGATATAAGCAACTAAATGTAGTTCCACAGCTTGGTGTGAAAAAAAATAGAATAAAATTAAAATCAAAATCAATGTTTGAAAAAAAAAAAAACTATTATTCAATTAAGGAAAACAGTTTCAGCATTTGAAATTTTGAATGAAACAATTCAATATTCTGGTGTCACTGATATACTTCCATAGCTCTCGTTAATTGTCCTGGTCCTCATCCTGAAGGATGGTTGTCATGTCACAGGTTGACAAGATGATGAGAGCTTCCTGTTCTCAGAGTTGTGACGAATGAACGGAAGTGTAGGAGAGAGAACGACAGGGTGATGATATAGGGAGTGAAAGAGAGAGAGAGAGAGATCCCGAGTCTACTAACACCCACACACCTTATTCTTGCTAAATCCTGACTCTCACACTGCAGCATTGAGACTTCAGGCAGATGAGACGGACCCAGATCTCCTGAGAGCGACCGCTTCTCATCTCTTTAACTCACCATTTCTCTTCCTTTCCTGAAGGGACAGCATCCGTCTGAAGTTCAAAGACAAAAGCCTGTTGAACACAATTACAGTCAATTTGGATTGTAAACACCACTGACTCGTCTCTTCTCTTCACCGGAATCCCCCGAATCCTTGGATGGATTGACGTGGACTTGAGGATATATCTTCCAAGACTCCTGACAACTAACACAAGCCTCCTTCTCTCTCCACATGCTACCATGTTCGCCAGAATCTTCATCCCAAAGAAACACCGGCAGCGCTTCGACGACTCCGTCTCTCAGAACGTGATCAACAGGCTGTGTCGCAGCAAGAGCATCAGCGAACCGCAGGGACGCATCCGTCGGAGTCGGAGCGAGGACCACTCGGAGCACCGGCACGGGTCCAAGCGCGCCAGCTCCCTGCCCAGGGATGGGGAACCCGGAGGAAGAGGCGATGGGGAGAGAGACAGGGGCCACCGGAAGTCTGTCTCCGGGATACCGGCACATCCTCCTCTGGGACCCAACCAACGGTAAGAGCATGGTCGCTGGTTAGGGTTAGAGACTGGACTCTTTATTTTTTCAGTTGGACCACTACTTACGGTGGCACAATACTTTACTGCTTTACGCTTTGTTTAGATTTTTCTTCCTGACCCTCTGAAACAAATCATATGGAAGACATATTTGTTATGCCACACTTAAGGTTAACTTTGTGGTCTTCAAGTCGACCCTTAAACACATATGGTCCAAGTTCCAAGTATAATGATGACATTTGGACTCACGGATTCTTGTCTTGACTTAAAGCTGGTCTCTGTTTGTTTTTCTCTAGGGGTGCAGGAGCATATTTAATTAAGCATATTTAATTTTGATCATACTTCTTTTATGGTTTATATTTCAATAAAGTGTGTATAAAATCAAATAATTGTCAGTTTAACTCACAATTACCATGCAAATATTTACATAATTAGAACATTCTTGTGTTGCAATTGAACTTCCAGCCGCTAGATGGCAGCAGTCGTTACATCCCCCGCAGGCAAAGGAACAATCCAATACCACACGATGCCAGCCATAACTGAGGACGAGAGGATACAGTCGACTCCATCAGCTTTTAAAGCTGATGTTTGGACATATTTTGGTTTCAAAACAAATTAAATCAGTTACGACTTCGTCAAGAGTCATGTGGTCTGTAAATTCAAAAAAATACTTTAATTATATCCTTGTTCCTTCTATCATGATTGGTATTGTATCCCCAGATTCTTGCCAATAAACACCCTTGAGTGTTGAATATTGAATACATTTTTTCCCACCATGAGACACCAGCTCTACTTCACAATTGCAGTAAAGACGTCTGCATAATTTAAGCACTTAAAACAACAATGTAAATATGTTGCCCAGACGTGTAGAATGGATATAATTAGGCAGGACCTGAAACTGTAGGAGACGATCTTGTCTGAGCTTCAACTGAACAATTGTTGTTGATTTTAATTGGATGTGTGCGACTACACGGGTCCTGATTTGTGTTGATAATCAACCAACTTTTTATTGACACACACCCACACACACACTTGCAAACATGTGCTTTTAGTTGGTCTTACATAATCCCAGCAAACCGTGACAAACAAGAATGGATTATTTTTCCTCCTCTCTTCCGTCGCTCCGTCTTTCTTTTAGCCCTGTTTACATACCAAGGCTGTGTTCCCAAAGAGGAGTTTCCATAGCAACGCATCGTGGATAGACGGTGTGAATCAAGAGTCTCCTCTTGATGCAACGGGAATTTCCTTCCATCACTGGAGAGAAATCAGACCAGCATCAGCAGGAAGGCGTGACATTCGGTTATAAATAATTACCCGTGGTGTTGATTAAAATGACGATCAATCAGACTCGCCTGCTTCACCGGTTTCATGAGACCCCGGCGGGTTTTCAAAGAAGCCGCAGGCAAACAAACTGTTTCAATCAATGATTCAGTAGCTAACAACTGTTTGGTAAATGTTTGTAGTTTGAATAAAGCAATCCTGTTTTATTGTGACTCAGAAAAATACATGAAGGATTAGACATTGATTGTAGCAGTTTAACTACATCAGTGTATGCCTTTTACCAGGTTAACGAATGTCTTCTAACCATTTAATTAATGTTGTTGTTTTTTTTAACTTAATGTTTTAATGTTATAAAGATGGATGTGTTTTTTAAACTTCTGCTATAAAACTGTATTCACCTGGCTTGAAAATGTTGAAGATATGTGTTTGAAAGTAGATAAAAGAAGCAACATTTCTTTGCTTTTACTTATAATGATATACAAAAGGAAGTTGTAACTTTTAAATATTAATATATAAATATACTAGCTAATATACAAGGAGGTCAGAAGAAGCATCACCCGGCACGCACTTCCTCCACCCACAGGAAGTGATGCGTCAGAACAGATATTGGGGGCCGGTGACTGAGATTGACTGTGTTTACCAAAAATGTGCTTATATCAGCAATTATGACCTTTTTAACCCCTTCATTTCAATCTCATACAAGTCCATGAAATGTTTTAAGTTTTTTTTTTTTTAATTGCATTAATTGCCTTAACCACGTCACCACTACAAGTGTGAGAAAAAAACATTGAGTTACGGATTTATTCTTTTTAGATGCTTGTTGATGCTTGATTTAATGTGTTTTTATAATATCAAAAAACAAATGTATCTTCTTTTCTCAGGATCATTCGTGTTTACAGAGGAAAGAAGACGTTCGGTTTCACGCTGCGAGGTCACGCTCCCGTCTGCGTCGACTCTGTCATCCCAGGTACTTGTTCTCTCTTTGAAAAAAGCCAAACAATGGAGACACCCCCTCATCGGTGTGCAAGTTTGACCCCAGCATTGTTCACTGTTGGCTAACGAAGGGGAGCAGATGTATTGGACATGTGTGGCCGGGCTGTTGCCAGCCATTGAAGGCTGATGATGATGATGATGATGATGATGATGATGATGATAATGACGATGATTATGATGCTGAGAGAGGATGATTGTAACAGGAAACAGATTGAAACGACTCTTTAACTCTGACTAGAAAACACTTTAAGCAGGTGAAATTCATCAGTCGACTGGAGCAAAAGTGAGATTAATTTGTTGATAGTCAAACACTGTTTAAATATATCAGTTAAGCTGAAGCCAAGGGTTCATGGATTGATTCAAAATCATAGTATTAAGGTTTAAAAAAAAATAGACTTTAAACTCAGGTGATATATTGCTACTTATTAATCAGCCCAGAAGTTTAGTTAAAGTAAAATGGCAGTCATTTCTGAAATCGTTTTTATCGCATTAATCACATTTTTACTATATGGACAAACAGCAGCTGTTGAAGATCATTTATAACTGCCTTATTTTATTTTCAATGTCAGCATTTTTTTACCAATGACCTTCAGATAAAAACAGCAAAAATAAATCATAAAAAGATTGTTTGTCGAGGATTTTCCGTACCTTCTATTTTCATCATTGTCATGAGTAATGTTCAACTGAAATGATATATATATTTGTTTTTGATTCCTCACATACTGGTAGCAGTAATATAAAAACTCACAATATAAATCTTCGCTCATTTAGCTTCATTCCTGGTGAATGGTACGAATCCCAAATGTCATGAAGCGAGACGACACTCTGTAAAGGTCAACAGTCCATCATGAGAAATAAAGAGAACAAGCGGTCACCATGGGTTATGTTTTTGTAGTCTTCTAGATGATTTATATCCCATAATGACATACCTTTTTTAGCATTTCATTCATTCACATTTTTAGATTTGAGTCCAATCTTTAATCGATCAGCAAAAGCATTCATAGAAAGAAAAAGATACGAATCGCATGCATACTGTAAATCTTATTTTGTATAACGGAGAATTAAGTGTGTCCTGCTAATAGACCTCATTTGGACGTGTGTTCGTGCTGACGTCACTGATTTCCTCCCACCATCCTCTCCCACCACCATGTGCCGGAGCAGCCAGAGAAGACTGACTCAGTGCCTTATGGAGGTTGATCTGGACGTGGTGGGGTGGGCGGCGTGGCTCTCATCGTGATCTCATCCCCCATTTTCACAACAAGCCTCTTTATTTGGCTTGTTAATTGATTCAACATCACCTTAATAAATAGAGAATTAATAACGAAACTCAAAGGTCCTTCAAATAGACTTTCGTTTCTGGGTCCTAGTGACGATGTCGAAGGCAGTTTTTACTAACATTTCATTCTCAGTCATAACATTAACTCAAGAACTTACTTTCGTTGTATATTAAGTTTATATTATATACTGCAAATATACCGTAAATATGTGATTGTGAAGTTGAAAAATCGAACAATGCTGACTTGCAATTTAAGTAAAAAACCTTACAAAGAACGAACTTAAGTATAATAATATAATATAAAAATAGAATTAACGTAGAAATAAATACACAAAAAATATGAATAAGAAATGTACAATAAACAGTCGGTGAAATCACCATGTGACTATGAGACAGAGAGTAAAACACAGGATGCCTAAAAGCATTGTGTCTGGCACTGCAATTCCAAAACTAACAATGTAAAAAAATACTTTCTAGTAGAGCAAAATCAAAGGAAAACATGTTTATAGTTATAATGTAGACATGGATTATGATTTTATAATCCATGACTGTAGGTCCAACAGTGACAAACGATGATGATGATTTGGGTTTAAGGGAAGTTGTTACAAGATTTATACTTTTATAAATCATTTTAATAAATGAACATGCTACACGCAAACCACGGGCAACACTTTTGGTTTAGTTGTGTGAATTATACAAGTTGAATATGTTGATCAATCATATATGTGATAAGAAATGTGCATTTATACTTGATATAAGGTTTTTTTTGCTGCTTCCACACAGCCTCACATGACAGTCAATGTGAGTTTGGATGCTGGATTCATCCGCTGCGTCTTTTGACAGCTTTCTTATGTAATGAAGATGAAGCGGAGAAAACATCTTTTGTCAACAACGCTGTGTCTCACGGATCGACAGCACGCCGTGAATCACCATCTGTCTGCGAGCAGGTGAAGTCTGATCTCTCTCCATCTCTCTCCATCTCTCTCCCTGCACAGACAGTCCTGCCGAGGAATGTGGACTGAAAACAGGCGACAAGATCCTCTTCCTCAATGGACTGGACATGAGGTGTGTTTTTCAAACTGATAGTAGAATTCTAGTAGCAGTTGTAGTACTTTACCTTTACCTTCAGTCCAACTCTCCCTCAGAGACTTCAAAGTCCATCTGCTGCTCTGTGTTCTCTCTCTGGGTTTTGAAGAAAACTTTGCAAAAGTAGGATCCGTGCAGCTTTATCTGTGTTCTCTTTAAACTTCTACATTTAAACATGATCATCTCGAGCTCTACGTCTTCAACTATACAGTCATTTATTTCTGAAAGATTTGATTGTAAGAGAAATATTCTTCTTTCTTTTTGGAACATGATGTTGATATCTAAAGATATATTTTTTTATCATATTTCTGTATTAGTCATTGTACTACTACAAGTGAAATATAAGGAAATACACATTTAGTATAGAAACACAGCAGCTAGTAAGAAAGAAACTTGATGTCAATGAATTGTGTTTGTTAATTAACATTACATAATGTAACTATAAGTAAGGCAACAACACAAAATGGTATTTCCTTTTATTATTTCCTCTCTAATTGTATTATTTATTATTGACACATCAAAAATAAGTATTACCTATCAATGTCTACGTAAGGTTTAACTGACCATCATTTTCCCCCATAACAAAACAAACACAGTTTACAAAATGGCAACTTGCAAAAAGAAGTGAAGTTATGGCTAAAAAGAAATACATGAATTGGATTTTTTTTTAAATAACTAGTTTCAAATGCAATTAATTATTTGTAATAAATACAATAATAACATTTTTAAAAAAAACTACTTTTAGTCAAACTCAGCTGTTGGTGTGCATTTTAAAGAACATTAGGATTATTTTTTTCTTTAGTTTACAGATGAATTTTTTTAGTAAACTTGACTGAAACAGGACACTGGAGGTGTCTAGAGTCACATATATTTTAAAACAAAACACCTGTCACCTTGACCCAGAGACAACACAAGGGATACAACAAACACATTTGTTTTTGACCACCGGGTCACCTTGACCCAGATACAACACAAGATATACAGCAAACACATTTGTTTTTGACCACCGGGTCACCTTGACCCAGAGACAACACAAGGGTTAAGTTAAATGTATTTTTAGAGTCTATTTTCTAAACTTGTCATTCAACAGATATATATATATTATACTCTCTCAAGGGTCGTAAAGAGCCTCTTCTTAGTACTCAAAATCAATGACAATAATTACTCTGTGTCGGGGCTAAACTGTTTTTTCGTTTTGGTCTTATTCGTCCACAAAGGCAAAGAAGGCTGATAACAGTTGTGCACTAACTCATGCTACCATAGGTACGACAGATTTTCTTGGTCTCATTCTAAGGAAGTTTTTAAACTAAATTAAAGCTCTGTAGCTCAAATGTTAAGCAAGTTAAATCTTGGCCTTCCTTAAGCCCTCAGCAACTTCTGCGCATTTTTTTCTAAATCTGTTACGATCAGCTGAAAAATGATGCTAGCACTCTTTTAAGTCTATCCAGGAATGTTAAAGGGGCAATAAAATAAAAACGAAATAACATTTGCGTTTTTCTTTTTAATGACTTTTCGCTGGTTTGTATAAGGCACAGCTCTTCAGCTACTTATATATATTTTTTTCTCTTTCACCTACTTTTTGAAACAATTTATGAAGGAAATTATCATCTTAAGACTTCACACGACTACATCAAGAAAACTAGTTTGTATGAGGTTGGCTCAAGGTTTCTGCCTTCTAGGCAGTTTTTACTTGCCACGGCCACGTTGTGATTCAATCATTGTTAAGTAAGTAAGTAAGTTAGTAACTAATTAATAAACAAAATATTTCTAAAGTGCCTTTCTAGAACAGGGTCACAAAGCGCTTTAACAATCAAAACAGTTAAAATATATACTTTAAAAGATCAAGACACATAAGTTCCATACAACACAAACACAGGAGTTCCAGAAAATCAGGTAAAAGGCCTGCACAAATAAAAATGTCTTAAGATGTTTCTTGAAGGAGTCAGTAGATCATCAAACACAGAGGAAAAGGAAGATCGTTCCAAATATTAGAAGAACCTGGAAGGATTTCTCTCCATGTTCAGGAACCATAAGTAGATTCTGATCCACAGACCTCAGAGCCCGAGCTGGGGTGTAAGGCTGGATCAGATCACTGATGTAAGGAGGAGCCTGACCATGAATAGATCTGAAAGTTATAACCAGGGGCCTCATGTACTAAGAACTTGTAGATCTTCTACTAAATATGTCTGGAAACTGAAATCCAGAAGATGGCGCAGCACGAAAATATCTGGATGCATGAATCTGTGCGCGACACGAATTTAGGCACTTTTCCTTCGTACATCCCAGTCAACCTAGAATGAATCGCAGAATTGTTCCTCCCTTTCCACGCCCTAATTTACATATTTAAATAATATTTAAATGAAGCGTAGATTTTTCTCTACTTGATCAGAACAAAAAATGAAAACATGAATGTAAACTGGTTTAACCGCTTTTATTCGTTCATTTAAACATTTCTGACATGGATCACATACTTGCATTTAAATAGTGCAGACGTGCTTCGGTGTAAATGTTTATATTTTATATACACAGTTATTAACGCAAACACTTTATTTACAGAAGATCAGGGGCTTATTTGAAACGTCTCAAAATGAGTTTAACAAGAATAAAAGTGTAAATCAGAGACTTAAAGAGTTGATGATGAAGATTATCTGATCGTCTGAGTTTCATATAAATTAAATCATATACAGTATGTTTCATGTGACGCAACTGCAACACAACACGCGAGTTCTTATTACATTTATAAAATAAAAACGTTTTGTGTACAAATTAACAAATCATGTGAAAGTGTATTTATATGGGTGTGTTTTTCAAAGAGATCGCTCCGATCACGTGATCACACGCTTCATTCTGCAGCTTCACTTTGATCAAACCTTGTTTCACAAAAATATTCGTCAATTTTGTTGACCTGAAGCATCAGACGCGAATCATTGTCTTTGTTTTATTATAAAAACAAGCTCATAATTCCATTCCAATTTTTTTTTTTCTGAATAAAATAGCGGATTAAAATATTCATTATAAAATGATCGAAGTTATCTTAAAAAATAATTAATACGTTTGTGAATAATTTAATATCCACTTGTGTAACTACAACTACTGTGTGTTAATTTATGATCAATATTGATCAATGTAACTCTGATGTGAACATCTCACACTAGTGAGGCTGTGGATCGGAGCAGCTGATCCGGGCGTACACCACCTACAGACCTTGCAGGAATTATAAACTTTTTACCGCTCTTTTGAGTATTAATACATATGGACTTTGACGTAAACGGTGGCTCGGCACGTTTGTTTGTGCGTAGAACACCTTAGTACATGAGCACCCAGAATTTTAAAGTTGATCCTGAAAGAAACTGGCAGCCAGTGAAGAGTTTTAAGGATCGGGGAAATGTGAGTTCTTCTACTAGAGCAGTTCAGAATTCTCGCTGCTGAGTTTTCTATCAACTGCAGGCTGGGATCTGTTTTTCTTTTCACCAATATGGTTGTGTGTCCCCTTTGAATAGATTTCTTTATCTTGACAAATACGACAATATTCTGCATTCTTAAGTGTGCATGGATGCAATCTTGGTCTAGAATCGACAACACAAAGAAGGTGCGATCAATGAAAGGAAGAGACATGGACCAACATCTCAACATCTACATCTTAATATGCACAACATGTGCAGGGAAGTTTGGTGCTGGTGGGAGTGTGTTGTGAACCTAACAACTTCTTGCAGACGGAGGATCATGGAGGCACATGTAGGCGGTGATGCTCATAACAAAACATGTTTTAAACGTTATACAATCCAGGGTAACCTGGGTGGAGACGCAGTGCCACCGATAGTCATGTCAACGATTGTTGTGTTGATGGCCAGCGTTTAATTCCCTTCACACGTTGAATTCCCTTCACCTGCTGGAGAACACGAGGCAGCAGCAGTGGGAGGTGATGGGAACAGCTGTGGGAGTTTTCACCAGAGACTCAAGCATAATATAAAAGTGCGTGTAGGCATTTATGTTCGAAAGCATATGCTGCGGGCAAAGTACATTTTCACACATGTACAATGACAATTAAGCTGCCGTGATTGAACCCTAAGATCTTTATGTTTCACGTGTCGAGTCTCGTGTATAGATGTAGATAAACCACCTTTCCATCGCTATGACAACCAGGACGGGCGAGCGAAGACTCAGCCACCCTCAGAGTGTATTTAAAGCATTCCGTGCCTACCTAAGAGTTGGTTTGAAAGTTTTCAGATTCAGATGAAAAACACGAGGAACACATCTCAATTTCGTCTTTAATGGATCAACATCTTTGTTCCTTCTTTAAGCCTCTTTCTCACCTTCGGTCAGATCTATGGCTTCTATTAGATCAATTGTAAGACATGTTTTTCCTAACAAATTCTACTGGTATTGTAACGAATAAACATATATTTTAAGGAAGAAATCTGCAAAAATAGTTGGAAATTATAAAATGACCAAAAAATTTCAATAAATGTTTCAAAAGGTAGAATTTCTACTTATATAATAATTATATAGATAGATAGAAACATGTAAAAGTAGCATAAGTATTTATTTTTTTACTTTTAATAACGTGAGAAAAAGATAAGTTTGAATTTGGATCTCTTTCATTTATCTTGTAAGTGCCATTAGAGTGTGTCACAATGATGCCAATAATAAAATATTAATTCAGTATTTTAGCTGTTTCGATCACATGGAAAGTCAATATAAAAGTATCATATTTCAAATATCTATTCTAGTATCAAGTATCAATCTGAGAATATTATGAAGAAAATAGTCTCTACATTAAATTTTACAAAATAGAGTAAATAATCTATTGTAGTATTAATATATAAAAGTAGCATACATTCATTATATTGTCACTTTTAATAATATGATTAAAAATGTAATTTGATTTGGGATCTTTTTAACTGTCCAAATTCTTAATCTTTAAAATGTTATTGTGTAAATGTTGTGTGTCATAATATTAAGAATAATAATTATTATTAATAATAATTGATTCATATTTTCAGCCTTTCAATCACGTATAAAATGAATTTCATTCTCATGTATAGCATTTTAAATATATGTTACAAAAATTCAAGAATAGATTATAGATGAATATAAAAAAACTGAATTCTAACTATTGAAATATATACAGTGTTAGCAACGATACTTATAAATAAAAGTGTTAAACACCTGGAAGTATGTGTTTATGTCACTCATAACTTTGAAAGTGGCATGTATATATATTCAAGCTCACGACTGTGTTTGAATACTTTAACTAAATGAAATGATCCGAAACATCTATTTAAGATGCAGTAGTAGATAATATAAATTATTATTGTATTATAAAGTTATTATTATTGATGTTTTCATAGTATTTTTGCTTTAATATGTGTACATTATCTTGATGTCATATGTTTTTAGGTAAAACAATTTTTTTTCACTTTGTTCTTGCTGCTGTGACAACTCAAATGTAACCCAATGTCAGACGAATAAAGGATCTTATCTTAAGCCGAAGTGTTTCTTCTCTCACGAACATGTTTTTAAAACCATCCCCACCATCGTCTCTCTGCAGAAAGTGTTCCCACGAGAAGGTGGTGTCCATGCTGCAGGGCAGCGGAGCCATGCCCACCCTGGTCGTAGAGGAAGGCCCGTCCGATTGCTCTTCAGAGCACACGGACCCGGACGACCAGTCCACCGTGATTCCCACCACTTTGCCACGCTCCAGGTACGCCTCCGACGACAGGCCTGACATTTATAGTTGACATTTCCAGCTGCCACCGAAACCTGTCACCATGAGGCTGTAAATACACTTGTGGAGTTGATGAAGACACCGTATGCTGATGTAGTAACTCTTCTGCCGCTCAGATCTCCAGCTCTCAGTTCTCTTCAGTGGGTGGCTGAGATTCTTCCACCGAGTATCAAAGTACACGGACGCACCTTCAGCCAGCAGCTGGAGCATCTGCTGACCATCCAGGAGAGGTACACGGTCTGCAAGTCCCTGGAGACCTTCTTCCAGCATCGGTGAGGAGATGCTTGCTCTGTATCATAGCTGTCTAGTGCACCTGCAGTTCATGTAAAAATAACTACCTGTGATACCATCGAACAAGCTGTTATGGCCAACAATTTTCATCTGAAACCAAACAATTTTCAACTATAATTTAACCATTTTCAAATAAAATCAAATAATTTTCCAATAAAATCAAACTACTTTAAATTGTAATCAAACAATATTTAAACTGTTATCAATTTCCGATTAAAGTTAAACAATTTTCAATTCAAATAATACAATTTTCAACTAAAATTAAACAATTTTACAACTGAAAATAAACTATTTTTCAACTGAAATCAAACAATTTTCATCTTAAATCATACAATTTTTAAATAAAATAAAACAGTTTTCAACTAAAGTTGAACCATTTTCAACTGCCATTGAACAATTTTCAAATAAAATAAAACAATTTTCGACTGTAATCCAACCATTTTCAACTGTAACCAAACAATTTTCAAATAAAACCAAACAATTGTTAACTGTAATCAAACAATTCTTCAACTAAGAATAAACTATTTTTCTACTGAAATCCAACAATTTTCAAATTAAATCAAACAATTTTCATCTGTAATCAAACAATTTTCAACTGAAATCAAACAATTTTCTACTGAAATCAAACAATTTTCAAATTAAATCAAACAATTTTCATCTGTAATCAAACCATTTTCAACTGAAATAAAACAATTTTCATCTGTAATCAAACCATTTTCATCTGTAATCAAATTTTTTGTGTTCAAACCAAACTCCGGTTACGACCCATGATGGTGACATGTACAGGAGGAACGAACAGATCAGAAACCTGGCCGCTCTCTTTCACTGACTCACACCCCAGATGGAAGCAGGCTTAGGCGACATTGTCCGGCCAAGTTGCCATCTTAGCTACATTGATGAGTGCAGAAAATTAGCTGTTGCCGTGGAAACCTTCGGGGTTCATACTGGTGGTGATGTTGTTGCCTGAGCGGGAGAAGGCGGAGCAACTGTCGTGCTAACAAAGGGTGAAGTAGTGAGAGGATAACAATGAACACAACAGAGGCTGAAGTAAAAAAGAAAGAAAGATCTGTGTTCTTCTCGTTTAAAAGACTAAATAAATGAAATATGCAGAAGATCCTCTACCTTCTTTATGTGTTCATCGCTCCCTTCTTGTCTAGTCTTCTTTGCTGTGCTCAACAGTGTGTGTTGTTGCAGGAACGTGGACACTCTGATCGTAGACGTGTTCCCGGTGTTGGACACTCCAGCCAAACAGCTGATCTGGCAGTTCATCTATCAACTCCTGACCTATGACGAGCAGGAGCGCTGCCAGAACAAGCTGTCCCGCTTCCTGGGCTTCAAAAGTAGTGGTGAGGCGACACACCAGGACATGTTTGTTGGCTCGAATCAAAGGCTGAATGCTGTGTTCGCGTCAGCCGTGCTGGAACCTGAGGTGTGCTCGGATCAGCACCGGAGGAGCAGCTCGGTGCGGGTCACGGGGTCGTCGTACCGCGGCATCATCCGAGACAGAAGCTCAGACGACTGCATCATCGGGACACACCTGGGCATGGGTATGAGCGAGTGTGTGAAGGACAAGAAAAATGACATAATTAGGCATAAATATATGTATAAAAACATAACTAAATATATAGATAAATAAATGATTGTGTAAAAAGAAAACATAAAGAAGAAAAATACATTTTGATTTGATTTTTGTCGAAGAGTGTTTCTATGTCTGTGTATACACACATTTATTTATTTATACGTTTCATTATTTATGTTATTAGTTATTTGGAAAATTGAGTAGGCCGGCTGGACGTCAGTCTGAAAGTCACAGTCCGAAGTAACTTTTGCAAATTTCAAAATAAATATGAATATGAAAAGGAGAAAACTGAAAGAAATAGATGTCAAGATGAATAAAATAAAAGTTAAAATGTATAAATAAATAAATGTATATATACAAAGAGAAGAATTCATGGAGAAAGACTTTTGGTCGGCACCATGTTGGCGCTTCTGGAAAACGGTCAAGCAGCAGAGTGTCAAAGCTGTTTACAGTAAAGATGGAATGTTGCTGACTTCAACTGGGGATGTTGTTGGCCCTTTGAAAGAGTACTTTGGGGAACTCCTCAACCCGGAAGTCCCACCCTCTCTACTGGAGACGGAGCTCGGGCTTCATTGATCTCTCGTGCTGAAGTCGCTGTGGTGGTCAGAAAGCTCCACAGTGGCAAAGCTGCGGGAATTGATGAGATTGGCCCAGAAATGCTTAAGGCTCTGAGTGTTGAAGGGTTGTCTTGGCTGACTTGTCTCTTCAACATTGCGTGGGCTTCTGGGTCAGTACCTGACGAGTGGCAGATGGTCCCCCTATTTAAAAAGGGGGACCACAGGTTGTGTGCAAATTACAGAAGCATCACACGCCTAAGCCTTCCTGGTAAGGTCTAGTCTAAGGTCCTGGAAAGGAGGGTCCGATCGATGGTTGAACCTCAGATCCAAGAGGAACAATGCGGGTTCCGTCCTGGCCGTGGAACTACGGACCAACTCTTCACTCTCTCGATGGTGCCTGGGATTATGACCTGCCGGTCTACATGTGCTTTGTGGACTTGGAGAAGGCGTACAACCGAGTGCCCAGGGTGAAGTTGTAGGAGGTGCTTTGGGAGTATGGAGTGAGAGGCTCTCTACTGAGGGCCGTCCAATCTCTGTATTCCCGCTATTGTGCAGATCCTTGGATACAGATCGTGTGTATTCCCGGTGAGAGTTGGTCTCCGTCAGGGATATGCTTTGTCTCCAATCCTGTTTCTGGTTTTCATGGACAGGATTTCGAGGCACAGCTCTGTAGGGGAAGGTTTGCAGTTTGGTGGCCTGAAGATCCCATCGCTGATTTTTGCGGATGATTTGGTTCTCATGGCTTCATCACACTGTGACCTTCAGCTCTCGCTGGATCGGTTTGCATCTGAATGTGAAGTGGCTGGGATGAGGATTAGCACCTCTAAATCGGAAGCCATGGTTCTCAACAGGAGAAAGATGGATTGTTCTCTCCGGGATTGAGTCCTTGCCTCAAATGGAGAAGTTTAAGTTTCTTGGGATGATTCTCTGTTTAACTAGTTTATGACTCTGGTTAAAGACTATGACTGTTGTCATTGTTAGCTGAATGCTAATTAGGGTGACATACGTACTGTTTTACCTGGACATGTCCGCTTTTTGGGGGGCTGTATGAGGTGAGCTCAATATGCTCAACCTAATTTAGCTTCTACCTGCTTTACGTTACAGCCCTAAATGGTTAAAGGAAATGAATGGTTACATTACATTTTAGTCAAAGATCAAACTTTGTTGCTTCGTTTTATAAGTAATAAAGTAGTTTTAATATGTCAAGAAAATGTGTTTAAAAATTCACATTCTGATATTCTGGATAATGTATCTTCGACCACATGAATTAAGGTTAAAAAATATCTGTGTAAAAAAAAGTTTTAAGGGATAAGTATAACCTGAGAACCTCTCGCAATTTGTAATAATTGCGGAGAATATCTGAGTTTTAATCCTGTGCGAATGTGCCAAGTCTGTGATTTGTAATGTAATAATTCCGCCGTAAATGAACGTACTGTAATTCACCAAACACAGACGTCGGGTGATATTACTAATCCTGTGTGAATCTGAATGCCTGTGTTTTTAATTCTGAAAGACGCATATATTCCACTGTAACTGACTTCTAGGCACTCGCCATTGTTTTCATATTTACTTCCGCTGTTTTATTTTGAAAGGGTTGAAAAGGAAGTAGATTCATTGTTGTTGCGGGTGTGTTCCACATGACGTAAAGAAGACGTGCGCACTGCACAGCTACAAACTAAGTTTCAGCCTCGTTGTTTCCCAGAAGAATACTTTCAGTTACACTACTGTAACAGACTGTGTCTCTTCTGTAACAATAATGTTCTTCTCTAAACAAAGAACGCTTGGTTACACTAACTTTCTTTTCTAGTTATTGTGCTCCTTTTTACATCTGTATCTCTAGGTAGTGTCAGTAAAAATGACTATTTTACAGACGTCGCTTATCCCGTGTGAATGCACTTAAAAGAGGAGGGGGGGTCATTTACAAAACACTGAGGTCCCCAGGTAATACTTATCCCGGGCGAATAGGGCTAAAGGAAGGTTTTACTTCCCGATCAAAGTCAGACATGACCAAATTATACTATATTTTCTACACACACAACCTCTTTGAAGGAATGATCAATTTGATCAAAATGTTGTTTTAAAAAATCACAGAAAGTGATTTTGTGCATATACTGATCAGGAACAACAACAATAGAAAATATAAGTAGAGAATGGGATTGTTTTTGTTGAGTTATTTCCCCTCTTTTCTCAAGAGTTCTACGAAACCGTCTTATTTTATCACATACAGTAGTTTATTTCTATTGTCTGGCATTTCTCACACCAGAGCGTAGACGTGAACGAACACAGGACGATGCAATAAATCACATCCTCTCCAGCAGCTCCTACACTGTCGCCTCGTCCCACAGGGAACCAGCTGAACTCCAATTTCAGCTCCTGTGAACGCATGAAATATGAGGTTGTGTTGCGTAACATCTGTAGCAGTCAGCTCCCTGGTGGGCTTACAGTGTATGTTGCTGCAGAGTGAACACATCTTTGACTTGGGGACGATGTTCTGATCATGAACTGCACCATAAAAAGTTTGCTTTTAGGTAAAACTGACTTAATTTGAGTCACCTGACCAGTCCAGAAAAATTACTTATTTAAAGAGATAATTTAAAGGGAAAATGTTTGGAAGAATTCTACACATTGAAAATGTAATTAAAGCATCATTTCTACTTCTTAATATGTTAAAATTTGACTGCTTTCTGGACCTGTCAGGTCAATCAAGCTCAAAATTAAGTCAAATGAGACAGATTTTACTTAAATTAAGACATACATTTTATTTTTTGCAGTGTGTGTTGATATGCAACAACGGTAAGTATATCAGTGTCATCCGGATATTAAATGGTTGAATTTAACAATTCAAATGTTGAAACCTTGACTTTATTTTATTGAAATGTTTTTTTCTTAGCATCAAATACTTGAAAAAAAAAAAAGTTTAATTATTTATATAGTTAAAGGTTTAATTTGCTTTGACTGAATCATTTTATTCAAACAAGTGAATATTAAAAAAATAAGGAAATTATTTTTACACAGAGTTTGGTTGAATTGAATAATTAAATTAAAAAAGTAATGTATTGTTGAATTTGATTTTAATTAAATACAAATTAAAATAGTTTTTTTGTTGGATACATAGAATTTAAAAAATCTAATTCCAATCATTCAAAAATAGATTTTATAAATTCAATATTTAAAAATGTATACCATTATTAAGAAATACTAAATACAATATAACATTTTGGTATATTTTGTCACCATGATTGGCTAAAAGGTAAGGTAAGGTAGAACTTTATTGAATTGTTTTTTTCCAATAGCCACAGCAAATACAGCAATTTATGTAAACTAAATATATTTATGTAAAATATGAAACTCTTTATGTAAAAGGTAAATAATTAGATGGTAAATTTTGGATTTTCCAATTAAATAAAAATAATAATTGGATTCAATAAACAAATGTAACAGTTCACTGTACACATTGATTGAATTAAATGGTGCAATTCAAATAATATAATGCTTAAAAACAACAAGATTTGAATGAAACAATGAACAAAGTTTCAACATGTGAAATGTTCAAGTTAACCATTCAATATTCCGATGGCACTGATCCACTTCCATACGCCTGCGAGTGGTCGTCACTCGTCTGTGTGTCCGGCTCTGCTGAGGCTTCTGTCCGTCTCGTGTCACCTACCATGCTTTCCTCTGCTGCAGGGATTCATGTGGATGAATCAGGCAGCTCCGAGGAGAGGCAGTCTGGAGATGGAACGTCCTTCCCCGAGTCTCCAGACCTCAATCATGTAGGTATAAGGGCTGCTTTGGCAAAACCTAAGAGGCGTCACACTGACATGCCTGTGACTTGAAGGTCTGCTGGTAATTACAGCGCTTCAGTATATGTTAAAAATATACTGGAGAAGTTGTCACGGACCTTCAAGTAAAGTGCTAACCAGACGCTGCTGCCTCCATCCATAGATGACAGGAGTGTACACGGAGCTGGAGCACGTGTACACGGGCAAGAGTGTGTCTCCGCTGCACGCCTGCACCTCAGGGGAGCACGAGGGTCAGACTGAGGGGTACAGCCGCTCTCTCTCCCCCCTCACTCTCCCACCTCTGGCAGGTACTTTCAGCAGAAACACACACAAACACGAGTATATCAGTGACATCAGAATATCTTAACATTTCAAACGTTCAATAATTGAATTCAATCATTTCTGTGTTGAAAGGTTGAATTATTTGTAGTTTTTTATTTCATTTAAAAGTGAATATTTCAAAATAAATGAAAGTTTCATATTCTTATTACGATAATTTAAAAGTACATTTTCAAAATTCTATGTTTTTTTTTAATTTGTAGCCTTTTAAATTCAATATAAAAATGTAATGTAATAAATGGTATAAAAGTGCCTCCAGACAGTACCGTTGCTTTGGAACCTGCCATGATGATATGACACCAGTCACATGACGGCGTCACATGATCGTCTGTGTGTCACATGATTGGCTCAAAGTAGCACGGTACTCTTTAGGTATTGTCTGGTGGCACTATTATATATTCATTTATTCATTTTCCATGCTGCTTATTCCCTTAGGGGGGACACCCTGGATAGGAAGCCAGTCTGTACCAGGGTCTTTATATGACATTTAAAAGGCTCCAATTAAAATAAATATTGACTTTTGAATGTTTTTTTGTTTTTTTATGAACGTGAACATTATTTATTCATTTTGAAAATATTGGAACTTGAATAAATTATATATAAAAGAAAACAAACTCAACCTTTCACTAAATTATTGAATTTCATTTTTTTCATTGTTTCAAAATATTGTTTTTTTAAACTATTCAATTCAACCATAAAATATTCTGTTGGCACTGACATACTTCCGTACATCAGCCTCCCTTTATAGCTGAAGGGCACAAAACCACCCTCTGCTAGTGCTGCAAACACAAGAAACTGCTAACGTTACTACTGTAAAGTATTGTCTTATCTTATCTTAGAGGAGTGAACTATTGATACACTTGAATATTGTGATATCTTTGTCACAATATACTGTATATATATATATATACTGATATTTAATTAGAAATGAACATGCAAATATTCACAGCGTTTTTACATTTTTGGGATGCAATTCCGGCCGCTAGATGGCAGCAGTCATTAGATCATGATCTCCGTGATGACTGAGGACGAGAGGATACAGCAGCTTTTAAAGCTGATGTTTGGACATCTATATATTTTAAAACAAATGAAAGCAGTTACGACTTCATCAAGAGTCGTGTGGTCTGTAAATTCTGCAACACCAGAGTCAAGTACTCAGACAGTACTACAAATATATCCTTGTTACTACAGTATTGCCATATATTACATATATATATATATATGTATATCATATTGTTACCCCTGTATCATGATACATATCATATAGCCATACACTTGTCAATACACACCTCCACTTTCTTATCTTATGAATAAGATAATTTTCTTTGACTTACTTCTTTAAATGAGGACAGAAAATGGAGAAAGGTAAAAAAAAAAACCGTCAATAAACACAAAACTATATTTGAGAGGACTTTTGTAATCACTAAAAATCAATTTCGGCTGTCCAACTTCTGGATTTATTACGATAGTTCAAGCCACTATTTCCGCTCATGGCAGGTAATCGTAAGTCCGGGCTGTCCCTGTCGTGGAAGGAGCCTCTGCCGACGCCCGTGTACGAGATCCACCGGCAGGGCAGCGTGGACTCCAACCCTTACGTGAGCCTGGAGAGTCCGCCGGCCTCGCCGCTGCTCTCGGACGGCGGCCCCAACACCCTGACCCGCCGCAAGAAGCTGTTCACCTTTTCGCGCCCGCCTCGCAGCCGTGACACCGACAAGTTCCTGGACGCCCTCAGTGAGCAGCTGGGTCACCGGGTCACCCTGAGGGACGACTTCATCCACGGAGAGAACGACTACGAGGAGGTACGGGACGTCACCCACAACTAGTCACACATGTGTCCCAGTATCAAACCAGTATATCATTAGAGTTGTTGTTGATGAGGAGGAAACGTAGAGTTGAATCAACCCCTGTGTCACGTGACAGATCTATCCAGACGGCTGTCACGGAAGAAGAGGTGTGACTGTGAGTAACTCAGAGATACACTAGTCTCATTATATCTGACTTAGGGAGGTGGAGACTAGTTAGGAATGTTAACATGTTCAAGGCTGTCAAAGATAAGTCGTCTTGTGGATCAACAAATGGACTAAATCTGTTTTATTATCGATTAATAAGAGGGGTTTTTTTAGGTTTATATGAGTGTTGTAGTCACTTATTTACAAGTTTTCTTTGCATGTTTTGAAAGCTTACTTTAAATGTGTGTTTAACTGGGTCAGTTTATAGTTATCTATGGAGGTAGATTTGTTTGGTTATTATTCAATCAAAAAAGTGACTTCAATATAAAAACACATTTTCATTTCATTTTCAACCGTTTTCTTTTATTTGAAAACGTTTTAATTTAAATAAAAATGTTGATTTGGAGCAACTGTTTTTAGGATTTCTTTTTAATTGAATAACGGATTAAAAAATCTACCTCCACACACATCAGTGGTGTCAAACTCAGGGGACATGTTTTTGTGTTGAGGGCCGGATATTGTCCTTCATGAAGGTTCATCTTATCTTCATTATCTCTGAGCTTCCTTCCTTCAAACAGTAACATTCCTTCAACATCAGTTTCCCTCTCATTGTCTGTAAAATGTGTTCCTTATCTTAGATTTTGAACCCTGAGTGTGTCACATGTGATTTATAATAAGTTATTTTCCTTTTATTTGAAATTAATTAATATTGAGTTCCTTATTGTAGTGACTTAGTGTTAAGGTGATGACTCATAAGGGTTGGGATTATTTTCATAGTAATCCGTTCATATTTAGAGTTATAGACAAAAATGTAAGAATAATCTGTTTGAAAAATTAAATTGAATAGTTTGTATATTGAATTGTTACATTAAAAAAAGACACATACAGTCTGATAGTCTTATTCCAGTTATAATAATGTGTTTATGGAATATCAAACTCTACTGTATGTGTAGAAAATAATAATAATTAAGAAATATTCACGTTTTTTATATCTAATGAATCGATGTAACAAACATGATATATTTCAATATACAGTAGAAATAATTGCATTCTAAGATGATACTTGGATAGATATTGAATACATTTACAGAGTAGTTTTATGTGTATGAAGGTAAAAAATATGTGTATATATATGTGTATTAATGCTCATCATCAGTGTGTGTTTGTCATCGTCCTCATCTGAACATGGCTCCTCATGGTCTTCCTTCTGCGGCTCCAGATGAGCTTCCAGGAGGAGCAGGAACTGGATCTCCTCCCTCGGCAGCTGAGCAGCGGCAGCAGCGACGACGACGTCTCCTCGCCGTCCTACTCCTCCGGGTCGGAGCACATCCCACCTCCTCCCACCCAGAGCCCCCCTCCTCCGCCGCCCTTCCAGTCCGTGATCCCACCCCCGGTCCAGTTCACCGACACGCTGCCGCTCGTGCGCTTCTCCCCCGAGCACGTGCCCCGCAGCCGCATGCCCTTCCAGCCCCACCACCCCATCATACCCCCTCCTCCGCCGCCCCTGAGGACCCTGCTGGCCCACCGCTCCCCCCGCAAGGCCCTGCCGGGCCGGGAGGAGGCGGACAAGCAAAGGTTGTCCAGCAGGATCGGCTTCACCACCACCCTGCGCTCCTCCTCACGCTACCTCCCCCGCCAGCTCAGCCAGCCGCAGCCACTCCGCCAGACGTCCCCCCAGCCGTCCCCCCAGGTGACCCGGCCCAGCCACCTGGTGCTGCAGAGACACCACCAGCTGCACCACCAGCACAGCTACCAGGGTCCCCTGCCGCCCTCGCTGCAAGACTCCTCTCAGTGTCTCAACCAGAACTCCAGGGTCTCCCCGACACCCTCCAAACCCCCGTGCTCCAGACCCCCCCTCATGTGCGGCCATAGCTCGTCGTTCGATGCCCCCCGACCAGAGCAGCCGTCACAGGTAACGTCTGTCCGTCTGTCCGCAAGATCTTACTGTCTTATGGACATGAACGTGTGAGATTGAAATAAGTCCAATTTTGATTAAATTTAGACCATATATATTACATACAGTAAGTACATAACCATATATATTACAGCTCCATGTTGACTCTCGGGGCACAAAGGGGGATAAAAGACCCCCTGTGAAAATACATTAACATTAACTCAGATTAAATTGATTTAATAAATATTAAATAAGTGTTAATTCGATAATTTCAGCACCTTTTGGCAATTGTAAGACCCTTGTTCACCTTGAACTTCATATGGAAGTAACTCATCCAAATATTGAATGTTGAATTTAACGTTTAAAACGTTGGAACTTTGACCTTTTTATCGAAATGTCGTTATTTTGACAAGCATTCGTTTTTTCTATCGAATTCCATTATTTGTATAAGGAAAGGTTGAATTTGTTTTTTTAATGAATGAATTAAAAAAAAAAGAAGTTTTTACTACATAGAGTTTGACCTTTTTAATTGAATTTAAAAGGCTGCAGAAAAATATGATATTTAGAAAAATATTTTTAATTGTTATTCTTATTTATTATTTAAAAGAAAAAAAACTTTCCTTTCAATAAACTAATTATTTAACTCAATTATGTAAAAAATAAAATAATTTAATGGAAAAAAACATGATAAAATTCATGTTTCATGTTAAATTTAACCATTAAATACTTTGATAGCACCGATATATTTTCATATCCGTCTATCTCCAAACTTTTTGGGGTTATTTCCAACAATTTACTTAATAATCAAACCACAGTATTTCTGCTAGTTTCAATATAAATGTGTGACAGTAACTAATCTTGTGTTATGTTAGTGACTCAATAATTCAATGTATATTTCCTTGAAGAACCTCTTTTAATCCCTATATGTGGATCCAGGCCCCTCCGCCCCCCCCACCACCCTTGCCTCCACCGTGCGACCCCCCGCCGCTGCCCCCCTCCAGCCCCCGAGCCCACGACACCAACCACATGAGCGTGAAGCGTCTGCGCTGGGAGCAGGTGGAGAACTCTGAGGGAACCATCTGGGGTCAGGTGAGTCTGATTCATCCTGGTTTAGAAGAATCACACGGAGCGCTGGCGAGAACAAAGATGGAGTCTCACCGGCAAGTCTCACTCCACCCACGCCGAGCGCCGGCCCACGCTCCTCCACTCGCCACCGATGAGTCACGAGCGTCAGAAGTCTTGTTTTTGTTAGTTTGAACAAAAGGTTAGACGAAGGACAGAGTAACGGATCTGTTTGTGTCCTCAGCTGGGCGAGGACTCGGACTACGACAAGCTCACAGACATGGTCAAGTACATGGACCTGGACCTGCACTTTGGAACACAACGTAGATCCAGTAAGTAGTTCGGTCCTGCTGAGTGTCTGTCATGTTCCTCTTGTGCAGGCCTGATGATGACCTTTTCTTAGAGGCCCCTTCATGTGTTGTGAGGGGCCCTCCAGCTAAACCAAAGAGAAGTCACTATGACGAAAAAAAAACTCTATGCAAAATTATATGAAGAGAACAAGCTCTAATATATAATTTTATATACGTTTTATTTCAATATTTAAAAAAAAAAAACTCTATGCAAAAATGATATGAAGAGAACAAGTTCTAATATATAATTTTATATACGTTTTATTTAAATATTTTCAAATAAAAACTCTATGCCAAATTATATGAAGAGAACAAGCTCTAATATATAATTTGATATACGTTTTATTTCAATATTTTCGAAAAAAAACTCTATGCAAAATTATAAGAAGAGAACAAGTTCTAATATATAATTTTATATACGTTTTATTTAAATATTTTCAAATAAAAACTCTATGCCAAATTATATGAAGAGAACAAGCTCTAATATATAATTTGATATACATTTTATTTCAATATTTCAAAAAAAAAAACTCTATGCAAAATTATATGTAGAGAACAATCTCTAATATTTTATTGTATAAACATTTTATTTAAATACTTTCAAGATTAATCACAAAATAACTTTGTATCTGCACTTGACAATATAAAAAACTTTGTTTATTTTGACAACTATAAGAAATACTCAAATCAAAAACAAAGTGCTTTCAACAAGTTTTTTTTAGTTAAACATACATACAGCTTTAAGTTTGTTAACTGTCAAATATTTCTAAACCAGTTTGATATTTTTACTTTGAATTAATAATGGCAGCATAAATGCGGTTGTGCGTGCAGGGGTTATTGAGGAAGTATATCAGTGTCATCAGAATATTTAACATTTGAAATGTTGTAACTATGATTATTTCTTTCAAATGAAATTTTGTTGTTTTTTAAAACATTTATTTAATAATGTATTGAATAATTTCTATATTAAAAAGTATAATTTATTTGTATTAAAAAATGGTATCCAATTATTTTATATATTGAAAGATTGAAATGTTTTTTTTATATATAGTTTTTCAAAATAAATGTTCTATAATACATGTTTTAAAATTTGTGGCCTTTAAAATTCAATATACAAACATTAGTATAATAGTGCAATTTTACCAGATGATCTACTTGCTGTAACTTCTAAATTTACACCGAGCTGTAAAAATTCAATTAGTCAGTTGAATTGAAAAGACTACGAGTAAAATAACGTTGAATTTTGAAGATGTATTTTTGAATTATAGGAATACAAATATCAAACTATATATGTAAAAATAATTAAATAGTTTATTTTGAGATTTATTTAGAAAATATTTCGAATATTTAATTCAATTATTCAAAATATATATATTTTATTCTTCAAAAAACTCTTAATTAAAAAAATAAGTAACACTATTGTGACTGATATATTTCCATATCTTCTTTATAATGCTAATACTAGTGCTAATGCGTTTATATCTATAAAGACACTAAATAAAAGGAACTTGTTTTACAACATCTGTTAACAAGTGAAATGACTAAATGTAAAATAAAAGCTGCAGGATGTGAAGATGGTTCTTCTAGTGCACTTTAATGACGAGAGCGATGACTAACACATGAGCAGTCAGGAGAACATCTGTCCTTCATTGTCATGTGTCACTGTGTTGACTGACTGTTGTGTTTGTGCTTCTAGTCGTGATCTTCTCCATAAGCTTCTCTCCATCAGGCACCATACCCCCCATCCCTCTAGTCTCATCCCACTCACACTGGCCTCTCCTGCCACCGTCAGGACAGGAGAGGGATCACAGTTGTGTTGTCATTGATCTGGTGCCGGAGAACAAACTCTCACCTCTTGTTAAAACATCAGTTTCCCCTCCAGAGCCAGCGTTCGCTCCCGAGAACCTGAAGAAGAAAGACGTGGTGGAGATCCTGTCTCACAAGAAAGCCTACAATGCATGTGAGTCACTTGTTGTGCTGTAATTCAAGTTATTTATTTGTATTTTAATTGTGAATAAAAAAATAAAAAAATATTGGTATGAATGCCAAATACATATATAGTGTGAGAAAAAAAGCAATAGTTAAGTGTATCAATATTTTCCTACACTTGTGGTGGACATATATGGTCATGCTATGTATTTTTTGCAATAATAATTGTTGACAGTTTTTTACTCAATACTTAATTTCTACAGTGTCATAACGTGAACTCTTGATGAAGTCGTAACTGATTTAATTTGTTTTGAAACTAAAATATGTCCAAACATCAGCTTTAAAAGCTGCTGGAGTCGACTGTATCCTCTCATCCACAGTCATCGCAGGGATCTTGCGAAATTTCATCCTTTGGCTGCGAAGGACACAATGACTGCTGCCATCTAGTGGCTGGAAGTTAAATGCAACAAACAACATGAATATTTGCATGTAAAAAAAAAGTTTTAATTATTATATTTTATACACACTATATTGAAAATTTGAAACATAAACAACTATCATAAAAATAAAAAAAATGATTTGACTGCAACAAAAAAATAGTTTCAGTGCTGTTGAATATGGAATTAGTATTTTTTTAAATATTTTCTTCACGTACACGATAAAAAAATAATGTAAAGGATTCTTCTCCTCCATCTTGACCCATCTCTGGCCATGTGGACCCTCGTTCCTCATCCCTCCTCTTCTCCTCCCTCCTCCCTCCTCTTCTCCTCCCTCGCTCAGCCATCCTGATCGCTCACCTCAAGCTCTCCCCGGCCGAGCTGCAGCAGGTCCTGACCCACATGACCACGGAGCGCCTGGAGCCGGCCCACATCAAGCAGCTGCTGCTCTACGCCCCGGACGAGGACGAGATCAAGCAGTACGAGCAGTTCGAGCAGGACCCGGCCAAACTCAGCGAGCCCGACAAGTTCAGCTTCCAGGTCGGTGGGAGGGGACGGATCTAAGGAAGTACATCAGTGCCAGTGTTTCATGTTGAAGTCAGCCTTTTGAAAATGTTTTTACTGAAATATTATTGTTTTTTTTTAGCATTGGATTATTTTATATCTGTATTGAAATGTAACATTTTGTTTATTATTGAAATGAAAAACTCAAGGAAATCTAAGGAACTTGTGTAAGACCCAGAAACCATTTAAACTTGTTTAGTACCGATATTGGATAAAACCTAACCTGGGGTGTCAACATCAAGTATGGAGGTGTTTCTGTATCATTCAATAAAAATACAACTTCAATTGAAAAAAAAACACTTGAAAACCTCTCTGCACTATTTTGCTTTGTTTTGAACAACTGTTCTAAAATTCACTTAATATTCGAGGCAAAAATAAACTAAAAAACACAAAAAAAAGATGACAATGCAAGATGCAATCTAAGAACGCGGTTTCAATTCTCTAAAATAGCTTTTTCTAATGTTTTCTAACACATTTTGTTTTTATTGAAGCAACTTTTTTTCTTTTATTAAATAATGAAGACGCTTATGAACCTACATACAAGGGCAGCAAAAATCCTTTAACTAATCATTTTTATTAACTTTTTATTCTTAGAAGCTCATTGTATCATATTTACCTCTGTCTTATTCTTAGTCCCTCTATGATTGACGTATGTTCCTTATCTTATCTTAAACAATGACATCACTATATCAACATAAACATTATTAGGGCCTTGAGTTTGAAACATGGAAAATAACAAGTTGTTCTCCGGCTCCGTCAGATGCTGATGGTTCCAGAATACAAGACCCGGCTGAGGAGCCTCCACTTCAAGACCACCCTGCAGGAGCGGACCGAGGAGATGAAAGTAGCCCTCGATTACATCTACAAGGCGTCTGTGGAGCTGAGGACCAGCAAGAAACTGGCCAAAATCCTCGAGGTAACGCCCCCTAGAGGTCAGAAAGTGACCGTGTCTTCGAACTTGAGTAATAACGATCCCTTTTTTCCAAGCAGTTCGTTCTGGCCATGGGGAATTACCTGAACAACGGCCAACCCAAGAGCAACAGGACCACCAGCTTCAAGATCAACTTCCTGACCGAGGTGAGTCCGAGCTCTTCTTGCACTTTCAAGCATCTGGACTGTAGGAGTCAGCGACCCCCGTCTCTCCTGCAGCTGAGTACCACCAAAACTGTGGATGGGAAATCCACCTTTCTCCACATCCTGGCCAAGTCCCTGTGCCAGCATTTTCCAGAGCTGCTCAACTTCTCCAGAGACCTTACCTCGGTCCCCCTGGCTGCCAAAGGTACGTCCACTCTCACAAGGTCCAAACTGTTCTTGTTGGCTAAATAAAGTCCTAGAACTGCCTGTTCCTGCGTCAGATGAACATGTTCAGCTGCATGTACATCCGTACGCTGATGATCTCTTGTTGTTTGACATTTAAAAACTGAACATTTTTATACCACTTTTCTTTCTATAAGTTCCCCATCATCACTTCTGGAAGACTTTACTATCTCTTCTGGAAGACTTTACCATCTGTTCTGGAAGACTTTACGATCTCTTCTGGAAGACTTTACGATCTCTTCTGGAAGACTTTACGATCTCTTCTGGAAGACTTTACGATCTCTTCTGGAAGACTTTACGATCTCTTCTGGAAGACTTTACCATCTGTTCTGGAAGACTTTACCATCTGTTCTGGAAGACTTTACCATCTCTTCTGGAAGACTTTACCATCTCTTCTGGAAGACTTTACCATCTGTTCTGGAAGACTTTACGATCTCTTCTAGAAGACTTTACGATCTCTTCTGGAAGACTTTACGATCTCTTCTGGAAGACTTTACTATCTCTTCTGGAAATCTTTACTATCTCTTCTGGAAGACTTTACGATCTCTTCTGGAAGACTTTACTATCTCTTCTGGAAGACTTTATGATCTCTTCTGGAAGACTTTACGATCTCTTCTGGGAAGATTTTAGGATCTTTTCTGGAAGACTTTACCTTCTCTTCTGGAAGACTTTACCATCTCTTCTGGAAGACTTTACCATCTGTTCTGGAAGACTTTACCATCTGTTCTGGAAGACTTTACGATCTCTTCTGGAAGACTTTACGATCTCTTCTGGAAGACTTTACGATCTCTTCTGGAAGACTTTACTTTCTCTTCTGGAAGACGTTACCATCTCTTCTGGAAGACTTTACTATCTCTTCTGGAAGACTTTACTTTCTCTTCTGGAAGACGTTACCATCTCTTCTGGAAGACGTTACCATCTCTTCTGGAAGACTTTACGATCTCTATTGGAATACTTTACTATCTCTTCTGGAATACTTTAATATCTCTTCTGGAAGACTTTACGATCTCTTCTGGAAGACTTTACGATCTATTCTGGGAAGACTTTACGATCTCTTCTCGAAGACTTTAAGAACTTTATCGGGAAGACTTTACCATCTCTTCTGTGAGACTTTAAGAGCTTATCTGGAACACTTCAAGATTTCTTCTGGAAGACTTTAAGATCTGATCTAGAATACCTTAGGATCTCACTAGGAAGACTTTTGGATCTCCCATTGAAGACTATAAGAAGTAACCTAGAACAAGAGAGTTCAAGAGAAAGATAAGGTGGTATCAAGATTTAAGACCAAGACCTTTCAAGGAGGTAGACAAGGCAATTTCACATCTCCAAGGGGTGAATAAGACATGCAAGGGTTCCAGGCAGGGGGTCCTTTGGGGCATGATATGAATACACTACGGTACTACGTAAGTGCTTTCTAAAAACTTATTTCAAAGATTGCCTAAATTAATTATGTCAAGGACTGCAAATGCCCCTCTGGCCTGTCTTCGGACATATCTGCTCTATGGCTCACCAGGGTGTTGGTGGACTACTTCAACACAAATACCTGGCACTGTTTTTAAGGGTCTTGTGTGTTTTTTTTTAATCAAGTGTATGTTGTCTGCAGTCCACCAGAGGGCGATCACTTCAGAGCTCAGTGACATTCACTCCACCGTCCAGGACATCAGGACTGCCTGTCTGAAAATCCCGCACACCTCTGAAGACCACTTCTCCTCGGTCATGAGCGTAAGTCCTGGTCCACAGAAGCGTTCGACATGAACATAAACATGGTCTCATCGGTCAAACCACAGAGCTTCCTGGAGAACAGTCACCCGGCCATCCAGTCTCTGGAGTCCCTGCAGACCCGAGCCATGGAGGAGTTCTCCAACGTGGCCTCCTTTTTCGGAGAGGACAGCAAGTCCACCAGCACCGAGTCCTTTTTTGGAATCTTCGGCGACTTCATCTCCAAGTTTGAGGTGAGATTGTTCTTTCCTAAGGTGAAGATTGTTGTCTCACATCTGCTCTTCACCTGCAGAGGGCGCTCAATGAGACACAGACCCCCGAGGACCCCAGAAGCCCCAGAAGCCCCAGACTGTCCTCTCCTATGGCCTGGTAGGAGACTCTGCTGGAGGGTCACCAGGAGGATCCAGAACGCACATGAATATAAGAGTTCTATTTTCTATCAGATGATCTTTGGTCGGACTTTATCCACAAGCATGACAACAACTGTTTTTTTCTCACACAAACACTACAACATCCCTGAAACATTTAGCTTAGCACAGAGATCAACTTCCTTTCTCCGGCGTCTACGAACCGATTTTAACTCTTGACGTTTCTGTTCCACTAATAAACTCAGCCTTGCAAGAAACAAATCTAAGGAGGACTTTTAAAGACTAAGAGTCGACCCACAGGAAACTGACTATAGTCGATGTAAGTTTGATACAAAGATCAGTAAAACGTTGTGTTGAAACAGGCGCCATGTTCGTTGTGTTGTCGGAGCTTCAGCTATGAAAGTTAGCGTCTTTATGCTAAGCTAAATATTTGGACCTACAGCAGCGATACGACCCAGGATTTATTCTTAGATGACACTTTTCCAGACATTTTTAAGTAGTAACTAAGGACTGTATAATTAACGATGTAAAAATGTAAATGTGAAGCTCGTGTTGTAATTCATGAAGAAAATACTTGAGTTTTTCTCGTGGGTCGTGTGCGTTTCTAGTTTCAGCTCCACATCTGCTCCAACATCTGGCTGCTCGTGTCGTGACGGTCGTTCAGTCCGAAGCATGTTCGTGCGTTCAAGAGATGAACGGCTCGTAGCAAACACTGAATATTCCAACATGTCTAAATAAACGCTCTCTTTGTCTAGACTTGTCTTCCTGGCTGTGGGTCTTGATTTGAAACAAACTTCCTGTTAGACACTGGCGGCCAGTAGCAGCTCCTATCCAGTGTCGAGTTAAGCACGACATTAGCATTAAATTAGCGTCAAACATCAGCATTAACTCAAAAAAATAAAATAAAGGTGAACACTAAGGATCGTAATAGAAGTTATTTAGCGATTTAGCAATTTAGCATTTCTTCAGAATAATCGCAACCACATGAATTATATAATAAATAAGTAGGTGAGTATTAACAGTTGCTAATTGGCAACAAGCACAAAGAAAATCCAAATCAAAACATTTCGGAAATAGCATTTTAGCATTTCACGCTAGCCATATGAATGGCAACCATTTAAATATAATATTAGCTTTAGCAATGCTGTATGAGTGTTATATTTTCAGGCTAATTTGTGGAAGTATTTCAACAACAAAGGGTTTTGTTTTAGCATTTATTAGTTTTATAATTTGATTTTGTTTAAATTGAATATTTTTTAAAGTCAATCTTTTTTCTCAGAGTATGATATTCTATAAATAATATAAAAAATAAAAAATGTTTTTTCAAATTCATAGCCTTTATTAATAAATATATATAAAATATTGCCACAATAATTCCTACATTCATGTATTAATTATATTGAATTCAATTTTTTTTTTTTTATTATATCTGTTCATTAATATTTAATGACACTGGCAACACTTAACAAACATTTCTACACTAAACTTTAAAAGTTTGGAAAATTTAAAATTGAATTAGAAAATGTATTTTTTCGTTTCAATCTTTTATTGTTATTATATATATATATATATATATATATATATATACAGTATATATACAGTGGGGCAAAAAAGTATTTAGTCAGCCACCGATTGTGCAAGTTCTCCCACTTAAAATGATGACAGAGGTCTGTAATTTTCATCATAGGTACACTTCAACTGTGAGAGACAGAATGTGAAAAAAAAATCCAGGAATCCACATTGTAGGATTTTTAAAGAATTTATTTGTAAATTATGGTGGAAAATAAGTATTTGGTCACTTCAAACAAGGAAGATCTCTGGCTCTCACAGACCTGTAACTTCTTCTTTAAGAAGCTCTTCTGTCCTCCACTCCTTACCTGTATTAATGGCACCTGTTTGAAGTCGTTATCTGTATAAAAGACACCTGTCCACAGCCTCAAACAGTCCGACTCCAAACTCCACTATGGCCAAGACCAAAGAGCTGTCGAAGGACACCAAGAAAAGAATTGTAGACCTGCACCAGACTGGGAAGAGTGAATCTACAATAGGCAAGCAGCTTTGTGTGAAAAAATCAACTGTGGGAGCAATTATCAGAAAATGGAAGACATACAAGACCACTGATAATCTCCCTCGATCTGGGGCTCCACGCAAGATCTCATCCCGTGGGGTCAAAATGATCATGAGAACGGTGAGCAAAAATCCCAGAACCACACGGGGGGACCTGGTGAATGACCTGCAGAGAGCTGGGACCAAAGTAACAAAGGTTACCATCAGTAACACACTACAACGACAGGGAATCAAATCCTGCAGTGCCAGACGTGTCCCCCTGCTTAAGCCAGTGCATGTCCAGGCCCGTCTGAAGTTTGCCAGAGGGCACATGGATGATACAGCAGAGGATTGGGAGAATGTCATGTGGTCAGATGAAACCCAAGTAGAACTTTTTGGTATAAACTCAACTCGTCGTGTTTGGAGGATGAAGAATACTGAGTTGCATCCCAAGAACACCATACCTACTGTGAAGCATGGGGGTGGAAACATCATGCTTTGGGGCTGTTTTTCTGCTAAGGGGACAGGACGACTGATCCGTGTTAAGGAAAGAATGAATGGGGCCATGTATCGTGAGATTTTGAGCCAAAACCTCCTTCCATCAGTGAGAGCTTTGAAGATGAAACGTGGCTGGGTCTTCCAGCATGACAATGATCCCAAACACACCGCCCGGGCAATGAAGGAGTGGCTCCGTAAGAAGCATTTGAAAGTCCTGGAGTGGCCTAGCCAGTCTCCAGACCTCAACCCCATTAAAAATCTGTGGAGGGAGTTGAAAGTCTGTGTTGCTCGGCGACAAAACATCACTGCTCTCGAGAAGATCTGCATGGAGGAATGGGCCAAAATACCAGCTACTGTGTGTGCAAACCTGGTAAAGACCTATAGTAATCGTTTGACCTCTGTTATTGCCAACAAAGGCTATATTACAAAGTATTGAGTTGAATTTTTGTTATTGAGCAAATACTTATTTTCCACCATAATTTACAAATAAATTCTTTAAAACTCCTACAATGTGAATTCCTGGATTCTTTTTTCACATTCTGTCTCTCACAGTTGAAGTGTACCTATGATGAAAATTACAGACCTCTGTCATTACTTTAAGTGGGAGAACTTGCACAATTGGTGGCTGACTAAATACTTTTTTGCCCCACTGTATATCATACATACATATACACACAACAGTGTGTGAAATTAAAAATATATATTTTGAAAATATTCAAATGATTTGATTCTATAATTAAAAGAAAAAAATTAAATGCTTAAAATAAACAACTTCCAATATAAACATAAGATACCATTTAAAGGTGTCAAACTGGTCCGGAAGAGGGCCGAGCCGGTACAGGTTTTGGATCCAACCAGTCAAGCACATTATAGTTGAACCAATCAGGCGTCTGAAGACAGTAATCAATTGATTAAGGTGTTGCTCGTTAAGGCCGACACCTGATAAACCATGCAGTATTCTGATGTCACTGATATACTTCAATACTCATTGAGCGTCAATACTTCACTTTAAGATGATTTCAAGCACAAATCACATCCGTTCTTCATATACTTTATTTCTTTGGAATATAACTTTATGTTTAACAGGCATCAACATACAAAACTCTGAGCTCAATAATTCACCACACTTGGTTAGATAGTGTGTGCTCAGAGAGATAAGGCAGCGAGAGAGACGGGAGAGAGAGAGAGACAGGCTGACGGTGAGACACACTCGACCAACATGTGAAAGTCTTCACGGTAGAGCTGCATCAAAACAAGGCGAGAAAGATGCTCCTTTAGATCCTCACGTCACTGCTGAGGCGGCGTCCTCCACTCAGTGAGGCCGTACATTCCATCACGTGTCTGGTGGAAAATAAAATACTCCAGAGATCCTTTCCTCCGTCACTTCATGAAAAACACCGAAACATCCTCCAGGTGTCACTTCAGCTCATGGTTACACACTTCATGTTAGGCCACAGGAATGTTCCTTCAGAAAATAAATACAATTAAGAGAGAAGTCGTTTTGTAAGTCCATGAAGAACAACCAAGACTGGAAACCTGCAGTCGGCAGCTACACTTTGTACACTTTTGGTTTCGTGACTTTGTGTCCAAACTTTGTAACAATTCACGTCATCTGCCCACACACACACTTGTTGGCAGCACAGCCTGAGCTCCTCTTCACACTCATGCTGTAACACACTTCCTGCTGTGGCTGGTGTCCACACACAGGGGGCGCCGGTGGGTCTCTGTCAGCAGCAGCTCGTGTTCAATTAAGATGCTTTATTATAGGTTTGTTAGAGAGATTCAAACTGGCGTGTTCATGATGGCGAGTGTGTGTGCGTTTGTGTTGTTGTGTTGATCCTATAGCACGGTGCTCTCCGTGTCCAGCTCACAGTCCTTCAGGGTCAGCATCATGTCCGGCTGCTGGTCCGCGTTGAACTCGGGGACCAGAGCTCGACTCAGACCTTTGAACATCATGGCAGGATCTGCAGGGAAGAGAGGAGCCTTTACACCGACGCACACTGACGCACACATGGGACGGACACACAACAGAGATCGTCACAAACACACGTGCAGCACCGTCACACCAAAAGTATTTCATTGTCGTGTTTGTTGATGTTGAACGAGTCGCCAAATAGACAACATCAACACAAGAACACACACAAAGCACACACCTGTTCGTGACCAGCAACAAGGACAAACAAGACCCACACCATGTGTGTTTTACTGCTACTTAACCAAATACACCGAAAAGCTCAAAAAGAAGTTAAGATAGCATACATTGTGGCAAAAATGCTAGCGTATAAACTAAGCTAGCTTGAAACGTATCTTAAGTCAGAAATGCTAGTATTAAAACTAAGCTAGCTTGAAATTAGTCTTAAGGCAAAAATTATAGCAAAGAAGCTCAGCAAGCTTGAAACGTACCTTAAGGCAAAAATTATAGCAAACAAGCTAGGCTAGCTTGAAATGTACCTTAAGGCAAAAATGCTAGCATATAAACTAAGCTAGGTTGAAACGTATCTTAAGGCAACAATTCTAGCATATAAACCAAGCTAGCTTGAAACGTATCTTAAGGCAAAAATGATAGCTTGAAATGTTCTTAAGGTAAAAAATACTTGCGAAGAAGCTAAGCTAGCTTGAAACATACCCTTAGGCAAAAATGCTAGCATATCAGCTAAGCTAGCTTGAAAAGGTATCTTAAGGCAGAAATGCCTGCAAAAAAAAGATAAGCTACCTTGAAACGTGTCTTAGGGTAAAAATGTTAGCAAAGATGACGATCTCCATGAATTGCAATTAACCATGATCAACTAAGCTTGTAGATTTGTACAACTACATAACTAGCGAAGACGTTAGTAACATGCGTGCAAGTTACTTTATAATGAGGTATCCTACATACCTCATTATAAAGAGTAGACTTTGCTCCAAAGTTGGGATGACAACAAAACCCCCACAACGCTTTTTTTTGCAAGCAAGCTATCTATAAAATGGCCGACATGCTAGCTAAAAAGGAAAAAATCTGACTAAACAAAAACCTGACTTACACAGGGATAATGAAGATGGTCAAGCCAAGGTGATGAATACAACAAATGGTTAGCAACAATGATTCAGTCGCTATTTCAGAAGATTTACGATACTTTGATTGTAAGATGTGCTTAATTTTTATTAAAAAAGGTTCTTTGATTGCGTTACATAAGCTAAGAAATTAGTAAGGATGCTAATCTTAAAAGTGTAGCAAACAAAAGGTTGGTCAAAAGGCTAGGAAAATCTGTACACATGCTAACTGAATTAACTACTAAATAAATGTATCTTTGATTAGAACACGTCATAATAGCGTCATCATTTTTTGCAAATTACAAGTTTTCTTTTTTTTTTAGCCAGCATACTAGCTTCACAGCGCTAACATGAAATGAGCGACAGGTGGGTGTGGTCACAGCAAACATTAAGTACAGTCACATGACCCTCACACAAAGTGGTGACGCTAACATGTAAACGTACGTGAAGGTAAAAAACAAACCTGTGCTCTCAGTTAGCCTGCGAAGGTAACAGCACATTAGCATGTTAGCATACTAGCAAAGCCAATGTAGCAGAAACTAGTGCGAGTTAATTGTGGACAGATTCTCACCCATCATCTTGTAGGCGGTAGCACAAATCCCGTTGCTGTCTCCGGTCATGGTGTTGCTAGGCTGTGGCGGTGGCGGGATGTTAGGCCGATTCCTCGGTTTTGGAACTGGACGGGGGCGAGGGAGCGAGCCGGTTTGGTAGGGGGACGGCGATGGAGGGGGGGCATCCTGAGAGGGGGGAGGAGGGGTGTCAGGTGGGTTTGGGGTGTCTGGCGGCGAGGGGTCGGCGCTGTGCTGCTGTGGGGGCTCAGGGGGCGGGTGACTTGGCGCCTGGATGGGGGGTTGGTTGTTGGAATGGCGTCTCGGGGTAGTGCACGGCTGCGGGGAGGTGGGTGATGAGGCGGACTGGCTAGATGCGGGTCTGGACGTGGGGCTGTGGGACTGAGAGGTGCCTGATGAGGAGGGGGTCTGGGTCGCAGAGCTGCTGGGCTGCCCAGGTGGAGGGTTGCTGGGTTTGGGGGGAGGCGGGGCTTGTTTCTTTGTACCTGGACAGAGATGCTCGTTAGATTGCTACTCATAGAACCGGAGTTATCGTGGTAACTCTCACACTGACACTATAGTAAATGATACATTAATATTGAAAAAATATTTAAAATAAAATAAAAAATATTGCAAGTCAGTTTGAATCCAAGATACACAGAACTTTTAATATACTTTGAAAACTACTATGAAAGTATATCACCAGCCTCACAACATTCAATTATGGAAGTATATCAGAAGCATCAGCATATTGCATTTTTTTTTCTTTTTTTTTTATTGAATTGTTGTTGTTAATTAAACATTTATTAATATTATTTATTATTTATTATTATTTAGTAATTGAATTATAAAAATGTTAATATTTTAAAAACAGAGTATGATACTCTAATTCCAATAATTAAAATATATATTTTCTAAATTCATTATTATTAATTTCAATATAATTCAGCCAATCATCATAGCACTTTGGCGCTATTATACCAACATTTTTATATTGAATTTAAAAGTTGAAAAATGTGAAAAAAAAGGCGTTCTTCATAGAACCAGAGTTACATTCAGGTAACTACAAATGTCACACTGATATTTAAGTACATTATCCATAAAACAAATGTTTTTATTTAAAATTAAAAACTAGTAGACATTGTGAGTCACTTTAATTCTTAGTACACATTTGTTGTTACGGACAAATTATAATAATGTCCTTACATACATATAAGGGTAAATAAAAAATCACGTCTTGTTTTGTTACAAGTCAATTGAGCAGAAAAATGATCTAATTTCGTTAATCAAATTGAATATATTTTAAACCTAACCCTTTATGTTGTCTCTGGGTCAAGGTGACCCAGTGGCCGAACAACAGCACATGGCTCACCTCTGCGTATCATGTGTGGACTGGGCCCCATGGAAGCCGACCCAGAGGTCACAGAAGCAAACTGCCCGACTGTCTGGTGACCGCCGTAAGATCCGTTCCTCTGGTGGAACGGGGCGGTGTCTCGATGCTTCGTGTTGCTGCACACGTGAAAAAATAAAACTAATCATTGAAATATTCTGTGACAAAGTAATTTTAGGAAAGAAAAAGATTCAGGATCTTACCTCAGGTCTTCGGTGTGCTGCGCCAGAAGCTGCTGAGCCTCTGCCAGAGCAGCCAGACCCTGAGCCAAACTTTGCTGCGTGGTGTCGGACCCCGAGGTCCCTGGTGGAGCCTGAGCCTCTGTGGAGGACTGGGAGACCTGCCCAGACCCCCCCGGTCCCTGAGGCTGAGCCTCCACCGGGGGCAGAGGAGGCTGGAAGGCTGGTGAGGTGTGCTGCTTTCTACCTAAAGTGTTGCTGCCTCTACGAAGGCTGTGCTCCGAGTACTTGCTGGGCGTGCTGCTGGAGAGAGGAGACAATCACGCTGCTTAATGGCACCATCTAGTGTTCATTTAAGGAATTGATTGAGATTTTACTTTTACCCCTCTACATTTATGTACATATACAGTTTTTTCAATAATTGACATCATTTAAATACTTAATTTATAATCCGACTACAACACCCTTTTTTGTGAATTCTGGTCTTAAAATCAGTTATTTCATGCATGTCTGTAGCACTAATGATTCATTTCTTTTTATTTAAAATTTAAAAATAAAATGAAATATTTTTATTCCCTACCTCAGATATGGATTAATATTTGTTTGTATTTAATAGGAAAAAGTTGTTTAAATGAAAATGTATATTTTCAATGTAAAAAAAATCCTTTAATAAAAAAGAAAATACAACGAAAAGTTGGTTTTATTATAATTAAACATTCAAAGTTGCTTCAAATTATAAAAAAAAAATCAATAACTAAATGTGTAAAATAATAAATGGTATGTTATTTAAATTAAATACATTTAATTTAATCAAAAGTTCTTTCAATTACAATAAATATTTTCAAGCGTTGTTGAATGTTTTCGTAGTACATCTGTGTCATAATTTTTCAATATCCAAGAATTGACCACTAGATTCAACCATGTGTGTTTTGTATTATTTCCAAAAAACATATTAAAGTGAAACTGTGATCTTAGAAGGAGGATATTAAAACAGAGGCAGCAGCAGAAGCAGATTTGTGTGAACACTGAAAACATGAAAGTGTTGTTTGTACCCGTCTTTTCTGGCACCGTCGCTCTCCGGTCCGACGATGCTGCCCGGCCGCTTCCTCTCCAGAGTTCCACTTTCATAATCCAGATGATTGTTGTGGTTGGACGCGGGAGTCGGCATCGCAAACATGCCGGAAACATTGAACTCCACATCTGGAAGAAGAAGAAGAAAAAGTTATTTAACCCTCTAGTAGCAGAGCATGTAATTATTATTATTATTTTTTTTATTCTAATGAATACATTTTAGTTTGTAACACATACAGCTAATCTTTCAAATAATTGGAATTTTCTCTCAATATAATTGAATAAGAGGTTTATGTGAACATCAAAAACTAAAAGTATTACATTTGATTTTCATAATTGTTTTCAGAAGACTAAACATTGATACATGTTGGTAGTTTATCAATAAAAACGTATTCGATTGAAACAAATTTAACCTTTAATATAAAATGATTTAATTAAATCATTTCGAAAAGTAATTCAATGCTATCCATCCATCCATATATCCATCTATCTATCCATCTATCTATCCATCTATCCATCTGTGGTGCAGGCGCTACAACACTTTGCTTCCAGCAGGTGGCGCTTAACATAAGGAGAGCCACTTAAATGTGAAGCCTATTTTTTTTCTTTTTATAAGAAAGCAGTAGAAAAACTTGATTGGATTAATTTTGGATTTCTATCTCTCCAGAGCACTCGTCTCTCACACATCGATGGTCAAACAAACCGTCCTGAGAAAAAACAACATGCTCTGAGGCCTCAGCCGTCAATCATTGACTGGAGCAGTGATGAGAAACCACAGCGCCATGTACATCAGGAACTCAGGTCTATGACTGTGATTTACAACCCACCCTCGGGGAAGAACCAGTCAGCATGCTGGATGATGGGCTCCACGATGGCGACCACATGAACAGAAGTCGCTGCTGCCATTTCTGCCAGACTCCTGCATGGAGACAAGAAATACAGACTTTAAACCGGTTTCAAGAACAAGACTGGAAGAGAAGAAAGATAACTTGACGCTTCAGTGAAAAACCATGATTTGATTGAAGAAAAATGTTACAGATATTTGAAATGTCTCAGTTAAACTACAGCAATATTGAGTGTCGCAGTGTAACCAGAATATGAAATGGTTTAATTTAACATTTCACGTTACTATTATTTTTTTTATTAAATGTTTTTTTATGAGCATTGAAATATTTTGTTAATATTAAATAGTTAGAAATAAAATATCGATGTTTTCAAAACGAAAATAATAATAAAAGGTTAATAATTATAGTCTAAATTTGATATTTGAACATTTGTAGTCCTTAAAACTCTTAAAATGTTGGCAAAAATCATTCCGTAAAATCCCTTATTTTGTGATTATTAATTTTTTGATTCAGTCATTCAACAACAAAAAATTCAACCTTTCAATATAGAAATTATTTAACTTAATCATTCCCAAAATAAATAAAATTATTCTGTAAAGAATTCAATGCTTAAAGAAACAACGTTTCTTACTGTTAAAAAAAAATTAAAATGTTAAATTCAACTGTTCAAGATGCTGCTATACTTCCATACACCACACTCCCAGCCCCGCTCTCTCACCCCTCAGTCTTGGCCCACAGCAGGTTGGGTCCGAGCACGATGGCGATGTTGCTGGGAGTCATCTTGTTGACCTCGCTCTCCTGAGCCAGCTTGGCCAGGAACTTCACCAGATACCTGCAGAAACACAGATTCCAGACGTGAACTTTGTACCTGACAAATTCATCCCAACAGTCCTTGACCCCCCCGCTGACCTCAGGTTGGTTTTATTGCTCTTTGGTAGCTGATCACAGACGACCCAGAGGGCCTGCAGCCTCTTGTCCGGGTCCGAGATGCTGAAGAGAAACATGACGGCTCATTCAATCCTCGCTTATCAACTGGTCTAGAATGTGGGTTCTTACCTGCAGGCTTGGGTCCATTCATCATAAAGCTGGAAGGTCATTAGAGGCTCTGGAAGTTCCCTCAGATAGGACTTCAAGGCACCTATTGACACACATCGTGCAGGTGAGAAATGTGATTTTAAAATGTCATATTGTGCACTTTACTATTGTATATTGTTGTAATTCCCCATTAAGGGACAGAAATGGTCAACCTTAACTTGCATCTATCTAAGTTAGCTCAGGATGAATTACTGAAGTGAAGAGGTCTATCAAGTGCTTTAAAAATACACAAATTTTAAAATTAAATTATTCAGGCTTTAAAAAAAAGCAATCTAAACTTAAAATGCAACAAATCTAAATGTGACACTGGCACTGAAACATTTAACCTGATTTCCAGCTAATATATCTTCAACTTTACGATATACATCACGATACAAGAGCAAAGATATAATATATTGTGATACTGTAGTAACACGTATATATTTGTAGTATTGTTGAGTACTCGACTCTGGTGTTGCACAATTTACAGACCACATGACTCTTGTTGTAATTGATTTCATTTGTTTTGAAACCAAAATATGTCCAACATCAGCTTTAAAAGCTGTTGGAGTCAACTGTATCCTCTTGTCCTCAGTCATTGCAGGGACCTCTTGAGATTTACTTGTTTCTTTAGGTGCACCCGAAAAAAGGCAAAAAAGGAACAAACTCCAGTATCTGTTCGAATAAAGTATTTGTATTTTAAATGTGAATAAATAAGTAAAAAAAATAAAGAAATATTGGTTTGGATGCCAAATACATACATATCCTGAAAAAAAAGCAATAATTAAGTGTATCAATATTTTCCTACACACCTGGTGGACATATATGGTCATCACATGTGTTTTTTACTCAATACTTCATTTCTACAGTGACATAACGTTGTGTAACTTTAAAGAGTTAGAGGTTGAAGTGGGAGAAAGAAGAAGTCAGAAGTGATGCAATTAAAAGCAGCTCAGAAGAGGAACCCACCAGCCACAGCATGGGGGTCCGAGTAGAACTCCTCTAGCTGTGAGGTGGAACAGTCCAGCGCTGCCTTGAGCTTCTTTAGCTTGGACGCTCCTGCTGCGATCCTGAATAGACCCTGATATACAAAACACACACAGTTACTGCCCGCTCACACACATGCAGCCTTTCTCTGTGACACAATAAACCTTTTTTTTTTTGACTTCTCAATGAAACCTAAGCACTCCTGACACTGGCTCACCCGCCTGCTCAGACGACTCCTACAAAAGCTGCACATAATGAAACGCTAACAAACAAACAGCACTCTTTACTTTGGCACGTCAACAAAGATCCTCTTGAACTAGTCACGACTGGATATAAAGCGCTGGCATGACTTCAGGAGGCCCTTTGCAACAAACACAAACTCTACCATGTCGGGCCTTTGTTTGTTCTCATTATTATGGGATGTGTACTGTTACTTGGTACCATAATGGCACCATCAGTGACTGTTGTAAACACCCACGCTCCAGGAAGGAGAAGTTTAGCTGCTCCTTATATAATTCAATAAATGTAATATAAAATATAATGTTTTAATTAGTTTATGACACCCTTCCCCAACATATGTAATTGTGAATTCAAAAGAGTATCGTTTTATATTATTGTTTATTTATTTATATTTTTTTCATTATAGTGCTTGTTTAGATTTATTTACTACAATCTTTATACTCTTAATCATATGTATTATTGTTTTAATTGTTTGATTATTGTTGTTATTTGTTCATATGTGTACTGTTTATCTTAATATAATTTTTTGTGAACTGCTCTGAAAACTTACATTTACGTATTGTGGTTTCAAAAAAATGTTTAAATCAATCGATCATTAATTGCTGTGCTTCTTTTCTATTTTGGTTTCACTTTCCCCAATACATTTGTTTACCCAAATACTGAAATTTAAAATTAACTTAAGTGTATTTATCCTTTACACACACAATTTATTTCCAAAATATTACTTACAATGGAAACAAGTGAAAAGCTCAATTATGCTTCGTTGATAATTGAGTGTCACAAAGTTTAAATTTTTCATTCATAAAGCTTCAATTTGGACACGATTAAAGCACTGTTACCGTTTTAATAGTAGTGGTTTAGCAAAAATATCTGTTAAAACCAGAACGATGTTTAACTTTACAACACTAAACTTAACTCAAGGGTGACCAAACTTTTTCTTCGAATAGGGCCCCATTTGATGATAATCTTTGACCAGGTCAACACAAAATTAAGAATTTCTTCAAGGAGAGAGAAAACTATTTTAAGTATTTAGGAATTTAAATGAACACTGAGCAGCTTCAACACTTTTGGTGTTTTCATTTGATCTCGTCATAAAAAGCATTGACTCAACATTTATATTCTTAAAGTATAAATCCTGGTCAACTTTGCTAAGAGCAGATGACTTCACCTCCTCCTTCATGCCAGTCTCCAGAAGCATCATGATGCAGGCCTCCAGAGGGAGAGCGACCTCGCGGCCACTTCTCTTCAGGTGATCGTCCAGCGCTGATCCGAAGGCCGGCTTCTCCATCCAGGAATCTGAAACACAGGATCAACATCAAATTTGGGAATTCTGGTTTAAAAATCTGCAAGAATCAAGGTCTTGTCGTTATGAGTAATTTATAAATAAAGTTGTGAAACAATAATGATGGATTTAGGTCACTTTAAGTAGTGTCATCCAAAAACCTCACAAAGTCAGAGTATGAACAATGACAACAATCTTTATTTTATTAATAAATATACCTTACTATAAGGACTTAATTATCTTTTTTTGCCTCATTTTATTTGGTAATTCTTGCAAAGATGTCTTATCATTCAAAATAAATTGAAATTGCTTTTTTATCATATTGTTTAGTCTTTATTTATTTGTTATGCACACTCTCCATATCTGTTTGATAAAATACATTAAACTCTTCATATTTACTTATTTATTTATAAAAATAAAAAAAATCTTTATTTTCTTTGATTTTACAAGTATCAAATACCTTTTTGTTGACTTGTAAACTACTTTCTTAACATTCATGTCAGGGACAAATTCTTTGTTAATTAATTTAGATTCATTTTTCTTTTGTATTTAGCAGAGAATAGAAGTTCATTAAAACTAATTTTGTGTTGTTGTTTATCAATTTATTTATTTATTATTTTAATAATGTAATTTAGAAAAAAACCAACAACATTTCAATAAAGAAATTTTAGGTTATCTTATTCTGTAAAACCACCACACTACAACACTGGCAATAAAAGTTTCTTATTCTGATGTTAAACTTAAACTCAATATTCTATATTCAATACATACAACACTCAAATATTCTGGCACTGATGTACTTCCATTTAAGAATTTCCTTGATGTAAAGTCTTCTTTGAGTTGAGTCATATTTTAATTACAACATTTACATGATATCATCATAACAAGAGACACTTAACAAAGATGTCTTACATCTTTTCAAATATTTGTCATAACTTCAAGTCAATTCTGAAAAGAAACTTTTTTCTGAAACTTCATGTGAACAAACTGGTTTCTCACATCTGCCCTGTCGACTGCTCTGCCTGAGGCCGGTTTCTAACCAGCACCCCTCAAGGGTCTGTCAAATAATAACCACATGCTCCTGGAGAGATCGTTTCCTCATCTGTGTGTGTGTGTGTGTGTGTGTGTGTGGAGTTGTGTGAGTCATGCCTCACGCTGGGAGACCAGGCTCGTCTGGTCGAGACCACATGTGTCTGCTGCAGAAATAAAGCGTCGAGCACGAGTAAGACAAACGCTCTACACAGAGAGCTGCAGGATTATTTTGGTGAAAAGCTAGATCTGTGCAAACACACGTGAATTATTTTAGGGTCGTTTGTGGCTCGGAACAACAACCACATCTGAGCCGGGAGTCAGGAAAACAGACGCTGGTGACGTAGGTGAAAAAAGGTGCAGATTGATTTCACAGCAAAGAAGCCGTTTCTTCCACTAAACAACTCCTCAATGTTCCTGGCGCTGAGTGGAAAAAGGTAGAAGTGTGAGCGAGCGCTCCAGGAAATCAGTAAAGATGAAGCACAGTGGATTCTTGTTGAACGTTAAAGAGGTGCGAGCGGACGCGCGGTTCCATTACCTTGCTGGGCCCGGATGGTTGGCAGCACACCCTCCAGCAGCGCCAAGGATCTTCTGTGGTAGTCGGCCTGAGTCTCCAGGAGCTGCCGCGACACAACAACACCGGTTCAAACGGGACTCTAGCAGGAGCAACTGGGACACACTCACCGTCACAAAGTAGTAGGCGTAGTCCCCTTCTTTGGAGAAGAAACTGTACATGTCTGCCGCAAGTTGATCCTGAAAAGAAAGAGAAACCTTTTTAAAAAAAGGTTAAGAGGATATTTTCCACGATTCATGAAATCCAGGATCATTAGTGAAGTTATAAGCTATGAGGGGCGACTCTCCATAGGAAAAGAGACTTACTGAAATGCCAGCAATAATTCACCTCGTATGCTGAAGACTCTAAATGATGGAAGTACATCAGGGCCATTCTTTCATCTTTTAATTGAATATTGTTGGGTTTTTTTGCATTCCTTTATTTTTTGAATATTTTAATTCAATAATGTATATAACAAAAAGTTGTGCCCCGTCTTTTTAATATTTGAATAAAAGAATAATGTTTTTTTAGTGAGAACTTTTTCATATATAGTTTGATATTTTAATTCCAATAATTATAAATAAATAATAAATAAACAATATAAATTCGATATATCCTAATTCTTACTCTTTTAAATACAATAGAAAATGTTGGTATATTAGTGCCACCTGACAATACTAAGAGTACTGAGCTACTTGATCAAACTTTCAGCCAATCATGCGACACACAGTCGATCATGTGACGACATAAAGGCACTGGCGACTTGACTCATTGAAGATTCCAAAGCAATGTTAATATTTAAACTATTTGCAATTAATGGCAGTTATCAATGATATATATATTTACCAAAATTTCAAGATACCAATTATTGAATTCAATTGTTTATCAAAACATATTCAACCTTTAGATGTTAACATTATTATTGTATTATATATGCCTGATGTGTAAGGGTGAAGTTCTCTGGAGACTTGCGGATGGAAAACCCTTAACTATGCAGCAAGTTTGAAGATCTATTAACTAAAACCTTAAACAAGTTACTGGGTAAATTTTGTGGTGTCATCAGAAAGGTGAACTTCAATAAATAAATGGAATGACGTCAAAAACATTTTTACACAAAAAATAATATTCAGTGTTAAAAACACAAAAATCGAAATTAAGTGACGTGATGGAGTAATCGGGTAATACTAGGGTACAAAAACGGGTTGATAAAACCATAGTGCAAGTTAATCCTGGTGTGCAAACACGAGGCACTGCGCTTCCTCTATGAAAGATCCAGACACACGCAACAAAATCAACTGACCAGCTGCAGAGAAAACACACACACTTTGCTGACACAGCAGGTTTAACGTGATTGCAGCATAGAGCAAACTGGGGGAAGGGTTTGAGCCTCCAGACTTTGATTTATTACAATTCAGTATTAGTCAGTATCTGGAAAACAATAGTAGCTTTAATTGTTTCAAGTCTAAATGGATGTTTAATACTCAAAGGATTTATGTTGTTTGACTCAATTTTCTATTTAAAAAATCCCAATTTTTAAAATCCCAATTACAAATTACTACAACTGTCAAACCCATGGCCCTGGTGGCAAAATCCAGAAAACCAAGTCCTTTTATGTGGCCCAATAGAGATGTCAGTGTTTAAGATAAGATTAGATGTGTCAAAAATAAGAGTAAAACTGATGTTGAAGAAAGGCTAATGTTTGGTGAAGGACGACAAACAGACATAATTGTTTTAAATAGAGCTTCTAATCATCAAATAGCAATATTTCAATCATACTTCCTGTTGGGTAAATGTACATTTTGTTGAACTTGATTTCTCAAATATTTCGGCCTCTTGTGTGATTGAGTTTGCTCCTCTCTTATCAAGCAGAAGTTCCCACAGTTACCTTACAAAGCTCCACTTTGTTCATGGCCTCGTCCACTTCCTCTTTGAGTAGATCAGCTTTAGCTGTCAGTGCTTGAGTGTTTGTTCCTGAGATTATTGACTTGGTCGCCTGCAACCATCTGAGGGCACATGAGACACGATAAGTTAATAAGTGACTGCAAACAAATGGCAGGTTGACAAACATTTGTACCCACAAAATCGTCTTACTCAATTGCTGGAAACTACAAGTGAAAATGCTGCTGTGTCAACAAATACCTTGCTCTTGCAGAGTCGTAGTCCAGCACCAGTTTTGCTAACTGCTTCCTCTGCTTCAGGATGTTTGGGATCTCAACCTAAGACCACAGAGGCGTATGGTTAACACCTTAACTTGCTTTAAGTCAAACCTTGACCAGCAAAGCCACAAAGTGAATGTGTTTGGATTCATTTTATGGTTTTAATGACAGTAATAAATCACATTTTAGGTTAAAATAAAGATTAATCAGGTATTCAACAATTTAATGTTTGTAGCTAAAGTTTGTAAATAAGGTTAGCATTAATGCTGATAGCTTTAGCTTCCTAGCTAGATTCTTGATGCATTATGAAACTAAATGCTACTAGTGTTACTTAATATTTTAGGATGTTTTCCCAGATAAGAAACGTAAAAATGCTGTTATGGGGGAATAAGGGATTTTTTTTTACCTCTGCTAGCTGGCTGAGAGGATCCAGTACTTCTTTTTCTATCTGCAGCTCGTGCTGCATCAGCTCGGACGCCAGACGATTCTCTGCTTCACCGCAGACTTCCATCATCTTCCTGTGAAGAAAAAGTCGTCGTCTAAGTGATGCACATCACTTTAAAGCATTCTTGGCCATGAGAAAAAAACCGATTATATTGTATAACTTTATAACTAAAGCTGCATTTGTGTGTATACATATAACAGCAAACAACAGAAAAGTATTAATTTAACAGATGATAGAAAGATTGAAATATCCATCTTTTGACATCACACAGTATTTATATCAAACACTTTGTATTGTATTGATGAAAACAGTGCTTTTAGGCATTCTATGTTTTTATTCCTGTTAGTCACATGATACACATGAGTTAACAATACATAACATTAGTGGTCAAACTGTTTTTCCATTAATTTATCATAACTGATCCAGAATAAAACAAAGCTCACAAAAAAACACAACGATATACCCAACACTCACTAAAACAAAATAATAATATTTATACAATCCAAACAAACACTTGTACACAAACAAAAAGTCAAATATAGTCCATGAAAAGTTTTCCACATTTTGACAAAACTGCTTTTTCTGTTTATTTAAAGTGGATTGCCTTTGTTTGGTTTATTTTTATTTACTTATTATATCATTTAGGGCATGTGACATTATGCAAGCAAGTATGTGATACAAAAGTCAACGGTACTTTCCTGTCTGTGTAAAGTTTGAGCAAAGATGAAGTGCTGGTGAAAAAAAAAAATGAAATGAAAGTGGATGACATTCTGAAACCTTTCCTTCCTCATAACCACCAGACAAGGGGCTGTTTCATTTGAGCAACCATGTAGATTCCCATCAACAAAAACAACCTCCCTCTCGTGCTCCTATTTCACACTCCCCGCTGCCCAACTGCTTCTCATAGCAACGGTCGCTAGGGTCCCAGGAAGAGGCTATTTGACACGTGTGGACTCACCCGATCAGCGACTCCTCGCCCAGCTGGTTACCTCCTTCCACCATGGCCTGTGACAACGCCGTCAGAGGGAGCTTTTTCTGTCGGGAGCACAAGGAGCAGTTAGTCAAGGATCCATAGTTCAGCCTTCAATGTACACTCCATAGAAGACACTTCCTCGGAGAAGATGGGTTTGCACAGAAAAGGCTTATTTTTGTCTCACAATTGTATCTGCAGTCTGACCTCAGTGTCACACACCAGGTCGATTAGACAAACTATTATCATGAATTAATCATCATTTGGCACATTTTGGGTAAAAGTATTTCAGTGTTTTTAGAATATTGAACGATTGTTTTGAATTTAAGAAATCAAAAGTTGAAACTTTTATTTTCGATAATTGAATTAAATAATATATATATTGAAAGGTCAATTTTTATTTTTCATTCTGTCAATTAAGAAATATATTCTATTGAAATAAATCTCTACTAGAATATACCGTTGTTTTGTAATCCACCATGATGAATTGACGTCGTCACATGATCAGCTGCCCAACACATTATTGGCTGAAATTTCTATCAAGTAGCTCGATACTCTTTAAGTATTATCTGGTGCCACCATTATACCAACATTTATATTGTATTTCAAAGTGTATGGAAAAAAAATGAATGTAGAAACTGTATTTTGAAATATTGGAAGTTAGAATATCTCTATTACTGTAAATTAAATGTTTAAAAAACATTTCAATGTAGTAATTCAAACTTTTAACATTTGAAATGCAACCATTCAATATTCTGAAGGAAGTTAACAAGCTTTTATTGTCTCACTGTTTGATAAAATAATGTTTTGGCAGATTTTATCTTCTAGCTCAATAGAAAAATGCTATTAAAATGACAAGATGACGATGCATCTAGGTCTTTACTGTACATGGGTGACTTGACTGCTGCCACATGGATTCATGAGGACGTGTGTGAGACATTTTTACTGGGCTCTAGCTGACAGCCAAAGTTAGAAATCGTTCACTTCCTTTATTAGCATTGGTTGCTATATTGGTCTAATTTGTAGACGGGCTATTGATGGACACAGAGATCAACTTTCAGACATCTGCAGTTAGCGTTGTCCTGCTACCTACAGAGACAAAATGTACACGTGATAAGAGTGATTGTAGTTACAGGTGCAGCAAAAACAAAAAGAAATCCCCTGCTAATTTGAGCTAAACTTCTCTTTTTCTACATACTCCTGATTTCTTTGACTGCCAAAGTAATTAAAAACAATAAGCTATATTGAACATACTAGTAAAACAGCGCCCCTCCATCTTCCTCCCTACTGATCACACCTGATAATGTTCACCTGAAGTCTAGTTCTACTTGAGGTTTCTGCCTTTTAAAAGGACTTTTTTCTTCTGTACTGTCGTTTATTGTGACCGCCCAATATGTTTTTCTCTTCTTTTATATTAAGTTATTTAAACTGTCTCTTTTAATAACTTTAAATAACACTTGAATGAATTGAATTTTACAATAAACACAGTGCCAGCACATTAAGATTGGCTAAGAAATATAGATAACATAATGTTTTAATTAAAGTTAATATATTTATTGTGACTTTTAAAATATATATATATAATATAATGTGAATTCTTGTAAACAGATAATGTCATGTTGTGTATAAATATAGTAAAGTGATAGCTGCAGCAAAACAAAATAATAATAATAAAAATATAAGAACTCAATTCAAAGCAATATATCGCCATATACTGTATGATTTCCCATGTATCGTGACATAAATCTTATCGCAAGATTCTTGCCAAAGTACACCTCTAACAATAACATTTTTCTTTAAATCTCTGCTAATTTTGGCTAAACTTCTTTTTTTTCGACATCCTCTTGATGTATTTAACCAGCATTCAAAACATCAGCTTCATTGAATATACTAGAATCAGCATTCATTTTCATTAACGCTTCAAAACCTTATGTGTTAGGATTTTAATAAATGATTAAATATTGAATGATTTAGAATTAAATCTACTGAAAAAATAAGCCTTTTCGGTGCATTCAAAAAAACCCTCTTTGTTGATAGTACATTTCCACAATATCAGGCTGGTATGATTCCAGTGAATGGAAATAAGGAAGTGAAATTTCTTTGAAAAAGGATGAAAACAACCATTTCAGTGAATCTAGAAAAGAGAAATGAGCATCAGGCATGTGGTTAAAAATGTGTTTGCAGAAGGTTGCACTGGCTAGAAGAAATGGAGGTAAAACCGTCATGCACGCCACACCAGCGGAGAAATTCTGACGAAAAGAGGAATGGAAACAGATGTGGCAAGTCCCAGAGATGTAAAATGAGTCGTCATCGTTGTTTACCTGACCGTTTCCTGTATAGAGGCGTGGTACAGACTGTCGGGTGATGTGGAGCAGAGAACACAACATTGCTTATGCTGTAAACTTTTAAATACGCACGCTTGATTTGGTGTGTCGTCGGGTAAAAAGTTGTCAACTTACGTGTCTTTTCTCCGCCTCCGCGCCGATGTGTCCCTGGAGACACGCGACCATCCTCTTGTGAGTGTTGTGCGACACGACTCGCACCAGCTCCATCCGGCGTTCGATCTGGGAATCAAACCGGAAATAAACTCGTTTAGGCACGAGTAGTCGAGGTGTGACAAAATGTTGTTACAACTAAATAATGCAATTTTTCACGATACAGTATTGATATTCAAGAGCGCCGTATCGATTTACACGACAATATTCAATGATTTCACTTGTATTCCTTATACAAATAAATACAAATACATCTCAATATGTTTGAATTCAGTAGGCTGATGATACAACGTTACTACTGTGTATATATATAATATTTTGTTGCTAAACGTATAGCAATATATTGCAATATACTGTATCGTTTTGCCATGTTCACGCCAATACACACCCCTAATGCCAGGGTGCGCCTCCATAGAGGTTAGAAGTTCATCCCAAAACCACAGGGATTTGAACGCATGATGCCTGTGAATCCAGTCTATCTCTGAGGTCAGTTATGAGCCGTGAGCATGAAAGAAGCGTTCTGGAGTCTGTGAAAAGTCATTGGAATCACATAGACTTTCTCCTGTGTGCTGGGTACACAGCTGCGCTCGCAGCTTTGAGCAGAAACGGGACAGAATAGTGTCATTGATGAGCCGCTCAATGAGCGACTCACTGCTGTTGTGACTGAAATCACACAGACCCCCGACTGAAGCACATGAATGTTCACTGGTGTGTTCGCAGGGACGTCAAACTCCATCACACAAGGAGCCGAACTCTGTACACAGTAGTGTAAGTCACGGGCCGGACAAAATGTATTTACCAAACTGAAATGTTGTTGCCTTTTCATTCTCTTACTGTCTTACTGCAATTTTTAACTAAAAGTATAACTGGATTACAAGGCGCAATATCAATGAAGAAGTATATTTTCATAAATAAGGCTGACCTGTGCGACTTTGTAGACAGGAGCTTCACGGAGTAATATGTATGGGGGTTCGCGGAATAATACTACTGCGCCTCCCGGAGTAGTACTACCAACCCTTAGAAAGTGATACTACCAAGCCTCGTGGACTTATACTAATGACTATCGCGGAGTAACACTACAAATACGTGCGGAGTAATACTACCAACTTGTGCGGAGTAATAATATCAACTTGTACGGAGTAATACTACCAAGCCTTGTAGAGTAATACCAACGACCCTTGCGGAGTAATACTACCAAGCCTAGTGGAGTAATACTTACGACTCTGGTGGAGTATTACTACAGACCCATGCGGAGTAATACTACCAACTTGTGTGGAGTAATACTATCAACCCTTACAAAGTGATACTACCAAGCCTCGGGGAGTAAAACTTACAACCCTCGCGGAGTAATACTACCAACCCTTACTAAGTGATACTACCAAGCCTTGTGGAGTAACACTAATGACCCTCGACAAAGTAATACTAGCGAAATTCGCAAAGTAGTACTATTGACAGATTTCTGAGCGCCGTGTATGCTATAAAATTGGTTGTTGTTCAGTAAGTAAAACCATAATTAATACATAAGGCACCGGATGATATGGCGATTTTAAAGATACTATTAATTATTTTAAGTGCTCCTTATAGACGAAAAATCTTTGTGTTCTTTATCTTCAGTTTGACTTTGACTTTCTTACTTAAAAGTATCTGTATTATTGTTGACATCCATGAGCACCACTCAAGGTCACCATATCAAATGAACAAAAATAGACTATGATTTTGCACCAACCATCTGGGTTTGACAAGGTTAGCAACATGGATTTTAATATCTTAGGAAGTTGACAGGCTTGTTCAGGGTTTAACAGTCCTACATATATACCTAGAAAATGGGTATTGGCGTGTCAAGTGTCACGTGCTAATGTCCTTTCACAGAACATTTTTAGAAACACATCTTTCTGTGAGCGTCACTCGTCTCCGGACGGGGGGTTGGCACCCACTGATCTAGAACTCATTATCTTCTGCTCAGAAAACATGTTTCAGCAGAAATACAAGCTCTGGTGAATGTGTTCACCAACATCGTTTACAACATGTACTAAATACACAACCTTGGAAATCTAACAAGTACACTTATTAAAAGAAAGTAACAATACATTGCTAAGGCTCAATGAATGTGACAATGTTGTGACATTGTTCAACAAGCGCCACTGAAGCATGAGGAGGGAGGGGACCAGCCTGTTTACTAACTAGAAGTATTTGAGGTCCGAAGGGCAAAGTGGGCAAAAATGGACAGAGACCAATGTGGAGGGAGGTTCAGCCAAATAGCAGACAATTGTGTTCCAAAAACAGAAGCGAATTCCACAACAGATATCCGGCTCAGCTAGTCAGCCCCATCTCCTGCTCTCCACCTCTTACGTCATTCTCGACCTGTGGTGGCCTCTGGCATTCCCCAAACAGCTGGGTCAAATACACAGACACACCAACGGATCACTTCGAAAGGCTCCGGGAACTCTTGTCAGAGTCGGTCCAGACGGTACCTGGCACAAAAAAACAGAAAGGGAATTCCCCTCCTGCGCACGAGGAAGGAACTGCTTCCTGTGTTTGGATGAACTCGGCTTGGAAAGACCGTTTCCCTTTGTTGAAATATGGGGGTTCACTCGAGAAGATGATCACAAAAATAACACAAAACCCAGCGGAACAGGGAATCCTTGAGCTGGCTGAGGTGCGAGGCTGCAGGGTGTGTTTTGGTTAGCGATGAAGTCAACACTGCAGACATGATGCGTCATAGACCAGGGATTCCCAACACAGAGACTCTGTTTACTCTGTAAATTGCCAATTTCCACACAAGTCTGTGGTACATAGGTGTGTCAGCGTCACTTCAAGATCCATAAACAGTAACCATGTGTACAAGCAAACAACTACTTATTGACTGATAAAAAATTTTCAGTTTTTCTTTCATAATTTATTAGAAAGAAAGTCTTTCTTGAATTCAAGTCAATAATGTTTTTAAAATTATCCTTGGCAGTTAATATCAGTGGCATTAGAATATTAAATAGAATATTTAAAATGATGAAACTTTGAATTTTTTTATTGAAATGTTTTTAAGCATTGAATATTTTTTATTGAATTAAAAATTGGAATATTCTCAAAATTAATGTTTTTTTTTAATGTTATTTATAGAGTTTGATATTATAACTTAACTTACACAGTTTGGAGTGTGTATGACAACATCTTCATGTTATATGTAAAATAAACAATATCTATCTATCCTGTGTGGTGGTGTTTCAACTTTCAACTATTGTCTTGTAATTTCATTTTCAACTTGCCGCCAATTCTAACAGTATAGTTTTATTTCAATGTTTTCAAGGAGAACATGTCTGGACAAGTCCTAAAATATCCTAATATGACTCAGTATGGGTGGAGTTGGATTGAAACAATAGTTCTTTGTGTGGTTTATGCAGCGAAGGATGTTAAAAACAGCTGATTGTTGCTGCCTCATCGTTGGACTGCCTGCCAACATGCAAGCAGGCTGTTATTTCTGGAGGCTTCTTCTGGACCAGCGTTTGTGTCAGAAGCTGCTGAGGAATGGACAGCTGCTGCAGGATCGTGGGCAGAGTCTTTGCCACTCTTGAGGAATGACTTAAAGACTCTCAAGAGAAGTGATCAGCTGCGACAACAAAAATAGAAAATCATCAAACTGAATGTTTCGAGGATCCCATGATTGCCGACTTCCTCTTCTTCGTTTATTAAACAGTAAATTCTATTGAAAGCCTCCACCAAGTCTCAACAGCTGATTTCCTGACAAAGCGGAACAGCCAGGAAGTCGAACATCTGACAAAACATCCTAGTCTGGCCATTCTGTGCTCAAAGTTTAGTCTCAGATCTTATTCAAACACAAACATGAGGACGACTCTTACATGCAAAGCTTTATGTTCATTCAAATTTACCCCATTTATATGTGTTTGAAGACCATGTTTGAAGAACAACATTGTGGTGTTTGGAATATCTCGAAGAGACTCGGTGTTCAACTTCCTCGCACAATGTTGCCTTCAGACTTGTTACATGTTGCAGAGTCAGCACATTTTTTTTCTAGTTCAGGTGAAGGATTAATCAATAATACAGGGCCAGAAAAGAAGCACCATGTATTAATATTTAATAGTACTCTTCTTTAAAACAACTTGATTGCATTATATGTATACATTTTAAAATAAAGGCCAAATGGACGATGCAAGTAACAATCAAAGGACATAAGATAAAGACAGCATTCTGTAACATCAATCATTAATAAGCAAATTCACTAATAAGAAGTAACTTTTCGTTGTTTAATACAGGTTGTTAAATTGTTTAATTACAGCTAAAGAATTGTTTGAATAAAGTTTAAAAAAATGTTTGAATAAAGTTGTGAATGCTTTAATAGCAGATGTAAATTGATTTAATACAGTTGGAAACTTTTGGTTACAAATGGTTTGATTAAAAATTAAACTTGTTTGAATAAAGTAAAACAAAATGTTGATTTAAGTAAATGTTTGATTACAAATGGAAAATTGAAAAAAGATTTTATTTCAGTTCATACTTTTGTTGATCATAGTTGAAATTTTAATATTTAATTGTCAACATGTGTATAATAATGTGTACGATTGAACTTTTTTTTTTTACTGAAATCGAGTTAAAGTACTAGATGGAATAAAATCTTTAAAAGAAATGAAGCACTGAAGTTCCTGTTGCGTTTCAGTCTGGTTTCGTGTATATCAGAATCTGCAAGTCTTATTCTCCATCTTTTGGTGACTTGAAACTAATGAAAATAAACAAGATTCCCTGAGTGAATGCGGTCTAAGTCGTCACTGCAGCGACTACAAAAGAGGGTGTGGATAAGAATGAAGGAAGAAGTTTCTCACAAGAACTAGAGTGAGTGTCTTTGACATCCAAGTCACCACCCAGGCCCTCACAAAGACTGTCTTCATAGTAGAAATCTTTTTGCAAAGCTGCCTGAATGTTCTCTTGTGAACGTGTTGGAGACACGAGTCGGCAGAAGAGATTAGAAGATGAGAGATCGAGTCAATAGAAATCTCCTGATTCTGTTTATATTCCGAACATGTGCTTCCATTTTGCCCTCCATCTTTATCTGGAAGACTTCTCAGGCTTCGTTTGTCCAGCTTCTTTCTCAATGTTTCATGTGTTACTCCATTTTTAATGTTGTAAGTTAATCAAGTTCTTCTTGAGTTTCTTCCACAACAATCATAATGTCCAAATGCATTGACTCTAATTCAAGTACCTCAAAGATGACTAAGCTTTTTGAGTCCAGCACTTAGACATCAACAAACGTAATATTGATCCAAGGGATCGATGGAAAAACCATAAATTGTGCGTAGATGTGAGTGTGTGTATGAATGATTCTTTTTTTGGCCCATAATATACACAGTTTAAAGGTATTCTAAATAAAAAAAACAAGAAAAGATTAATGGAACTTTATGCAGGATTTTTCTAGCACTTTTGAGTACAGTAGTTATAGTAGTTATTTCAGTCCATTGTATGCATTAAACATATTGGAGAAATGACAATAAACGACCTTGACCTTGCCCACAAGAGTTTTTTCCTGGTTGTAAAAGGCAATAGAAGTCCTGCATGCAAGCTTGACATCAATGAAGGAGCGTAAAGAACTGGCACAAAAAGATGACAAAAACTCATGAAACCATGAAATTATATAAAAGCAGATAAGTGCAAACTTTACATTGACTGTTTTGGTATGCTGCGTTTTTTATCCTGCAAAGATCTTCCTGTGTATTTACAGTTTGTTTTTAAATGTAGTTGTCACGGCTTATATAAATATGTATTTATCGAATTCAATACCACTTTCTTCCATGTAATCCTTGCTTCTTTTTGTGGTTCTACTACAAATGACACGTTTCTGAAACCAACAATTATTTCATTAAAACTCCATTTTTTAATTGATATTTTTGTTTTTCAGCTGCTAGTCTCTCCGTCACTAAAGTAAACCCAGGCTTCAGTACAGCAGAGTGGGATTAATGATTCACCTGCAGTAGATCATCGCTGAGGACCTCGGTTTTCTCCGCTCTGTGGGTGAAAAGAACAACAGAGATTAGCCATGACAACAAATGCGACAGGTGGAATCAGTGCTTTTACAGGGAAACTATGTGTCAGACAAAACTGCAGCAGGACTGGTTTGTCAGAGTGGAAAACACTGAACCGCGACCTGGACAATCATGGGAATGCTTCTAGAGAGGGTTCCTTTGGTCCGAGCCTCTGGCAGCATGTTGATGACTCAGTCAGAATGAACGCTGCAGCGGATGCTATTCCAGTTCAACCTCAAGAAAGGTTTGACAACAACATTAGCTGCCAGGCTTGTTCACAACATCACTTCGCCCTCACAACTCATGGCATGAGGAATCAAGATCAAGCTCAATACGTTTTGGAAATGTCTGCTTATAAAGACAGAATGATTAAAATGGTTTATTTTTGGACTTCTGTGCTTTTCCAGAGTTTATTAAATGAACATGACATGAGGACACAAGGGTTGTCATGCTTACTAAAACTATTCCTCTTGTGCAATTGTCTGACTTAAGGGGAATTTAGGGATTTTTTTAAATGAAAAATAATGGGGGGAAAAAGCAAGTTTCCTCAACATACATCACAATGTTCCTTTTTTAAAATAAACTTTGGTATTGCACCAAAGTATGCCTTCCGTTTTCTTTTCTATAACCTCCATTCTTTGTGACTCCAGTATAATTAAGGATTTAAAAAGTTATCTCAAGACATGAAATTAGAAGATTGAACTCTTGACCAAGAAAACACGGCGAGATTAAAGACTTGTTACTCTTAAAGAATTATTAGAAAAAATGACCTAAAGAACCTTTCATGAGTACATTGCATTTACAAACAACATCTTAAGTTTCTAATAAGAAGAATCTGTTTAATTACTGTCTTTATTCAGATGTGAAGTAATTGTTATTCTTTCTCAAGCTTATTAATGGCCCTTTTAACCTCTGTTATAATATTTTTTTAATTATTAAGAATGTCCTTTTGTTATTTAAAGTGGCGGTACAGACATGATCTTAACATTGACTAGTCTTGTCAAAAAAGGGTTACCCAAAAGCATAATCATCAACTTTTCAGTTTAACACCCTTTTTGAAAAACAATCATACTGCTTCTTGCTTTGAATTAAAAAAAGAAAGGTAGTAGAATTATCATATATATAGATATATTAAAAAAAATCAAAATCTTGGGGGAAAAAAAGCTTCAAGAGTGAGAGTAATCTCTTCATCACAGCTAAACTACTCTCAGGTCTATCCAAACAGTAAATGCCTGGAGTTCGCGAGGTTTGCTGCGTCTCACACCGCGACCTCTACTTGAGCCTATTATTAGTAAACTAATAGTTAAGCATGAAGAGGTCAGCCAGATTATATTCATTTAAAGACGGAAGGTTGGGAAAGTTGAGCCCAGCTCTCGCTTCTTATCAACACCTTCACATAAGGCTGCAGACGCTGCCAAAAGGAGCTGCAACCTAGAGCCAAATAGCTATATTTATTAAAAGGTAGGTTTGTCTGCGTTTGTTTTTGTCTGCATGATCTTAATGTCTTATAGACTCACAAACTGCATTACAAAATAGCTTGAAAATTGATATCTCAGGTTTTAGTGGGGAAGAACAACTCTATAAGGTCAACGGGGCAAAAGGGGAAGGGAAACTTTTGTGAAAACTCAAATATCTCCAATTTCTATGAAGGTTAAACCATATGTATTATGTAAAAGGTAGGAGATTTTCCTGAATTTTATTTTGTTAATTGTAAGGGGTTCCAAAGGGTGACAAAAGACCCCCATTAAAATTAAAACAGGTTCTATTTTGATTTAATATATACCATATATGATGCATATTCAATCTGCAATTTGATACCTATGATACATCATGGGAAGTGTTACAATATATTGTGATACTGTAGGAGCAACAATATATTGAGTTTCTTTAAATACTATAAAAAACTATAGCATAGCAAACACATAATGCTGTTACATGCGTAACATTAAGAAAATAAACATACAGTGCTATCCTGAAAATGAAAATATCGCGAAAAGAGAGTAAATATATTACAATCTTCACAATTCTTATTTACAATTAGATTAGATTAAATTTGATTTAATAGACTTTATTGATCCCTCTGGAGGTCTCTTTCGGGAATTGTTTTGTTTATCCAGCACACATCAACACTGACAATAGAATTATAAAACAAGAACAAAGTGCAATAAGAAGAAAATGCAAGATGACACAATCTCAATCTAAAGATAAAGAACATAGATCAAAGAAAAAGGATACAGAGATAAACATGGAATATCATCTTTCACACCACACCTGCCCCCAAACTCAGATTTAAACAGCCTAATATCACGAGGAATGAATGAGTCCCTGAGTCCGTTAGTGTTGCATCATGGGAGGATCATTCCTGCACTCCAACTGTTTCTCAAAATGACATAAAGCACTGAGCCAAAGTCTATGTGAACACTAAGAAACAAGGGTATTTAATAATTTAGAATCAAGGAGGAATAGTTTTCATCCACATATGTAAACATAGACAGACTTTCATATCTAGTTGTGTGACACATGTTTTCTCCAGCCTGAGAATATGCCGTGAAAACATGGTCTCAATCATAACCAGTGTGAGAACAGATCAGCTAACAGGATCACAATGATATAATAACCAAGCTGTAGTTGATTAAGTCGTCATTACGGGTTCGGTCGACGCCTCTGCATCCACTCTTATTGTTCGGGACAACAGTCACAGTTGTGACTCGTGCGGTAGCTTAAACACCAAAATAAAGCTTTGATTTGCTGAGCCACATCAGTCAGCTGCGTGTCTGCATGTGTGTGAACTCCAGTAACCTCCGCTGAGCCATCTGCTCTCAATTACAACATTCAGGCAGACAGCACCACTGACAGAGAGGGGATGATAGTTTGGGGGTTTGAAGGAGAAAACACAAATAAAGAGGGTTTTTGGGGGGGTTTAACCAGCTCCTCCGAGCAGCAAGGAACTGGTGATGAGTGGAAAGATTTTGTCTGGAGAGCAGCCATGATCGTGCTGGTGGGAAACACGCGGGCTTGACGAACGAAAAAATAAAAAAAGCTCCTCATAAAGAACAAATGGTCGTGTTGTAGAGCAGATGTTTGCATCGTTCTGATGTGGCAGCTGATGTTTGCATGACTTCATAATACGTCAACATGACTGAAATTAATTATTTATTGTACACAATGATGCATTGGTTTTATTTACACATAAAAAGGTGCTATAAACTAAAAATGTTTTCACTTTTAAGATCTTTCAGATCTTAAAAAAATTCCTGTGTTCCTTCTCTTTTTCCACTATCTTGCTTCAGAGCTCTACTTTAAAAAACACTCTGGACCTTAAAACAAAGCACAAAGACATATTTTTTTTATAACCAACTAGCATAATGCCAAAACACCAGCGGTAAACTAAATAAAAATATTAGTATGCCTTAAAAAAAAAAATCACACAGGAACAATTTAACTGTCACATAATGTGTTCCAATTCCATTATTTATTTACTATTTACTTACCTATTGTACAAAAGTTTACTAAATGCAAGACAGCTTTTTAAGATTCGATAACAATTTAAAGTAGCATCAAGTATATCAAAATGACTTCTCCTTGTTAATAACATCTAATTCATAAAATAGAATTAAACCTGAACCACTTGTGGGTCCATTAGTACTTAAACATGATTCTAGACTAGATGCAGCAGTCATTACATCCTCTCCAGCTACAGGAACAATGAAATCCTAAAGACTGAGGACGAGAGGATACAGTCGACTCCAGCAGCTTTTAAAAATAAAAAACCCTTGCGTTATCTCAGGTTCAAGGTGACACTAAGGCCCGAAAACAAATGTGTTTGTGGTACCCCTCGTGTTGCCTCCGGGTCAAGGTGACCTGAGATAACACAAGGGTTAAAGCGCTTACGACTTCGTCAAGAGTCATGTGGTTTGTAAATTCGGCAACACCAGAGTCAAGTCCTCAGACAATACCACATATCTAATATATATATATATACATATATATATATATATATATATACATATATATATATATATATATATATCACACACACACATAATTATATACACATATACAACAGGATTGTTTTCCCAAAATACAAGTACCTACCTATCCAAAACCGCTAATACAGACCTCTGTACCACTTTAGCTAAAACAAAACACTAAACAGACAGAGGTTGACCAGAGACCTTCTGCCTTTTGTCAAGTGATATGTGGTTGTGACATTTATAGTCAAAAAATAAAAGCTGCTTTGACAGAAGCAACAGCGTTCTAATTTTAAACATCGCCCACTCGGGAAAATCTAGGAGGACAGAAGGCCTGGTCAGGACAAACAAAACAAACCAACAATTGTTTTGCCGGCATCAGCTGACCTCCGTTGAATCTTTGACCCCCCCGTCGCACCTAAGCCAGGCGTCTGCCTTCAGAGGAACCGTGTCAGTGCGGCGCTTGCATGTGACTCCTCGACACATGCAAGGGTGGGTAGCCATGGCGATCTATCTACTATCAAAGTGGAAGTGGGGTAAGAGAATACCGCACAAAAGAGCGTCTGTTGGAGCCACTCCACACGATCAGCAGGCGGAGGAGCAGCAAAGATCCCAGTCTTCGGTCAGCAACAGTTGGCAGATTAAGGCTGAGGGTAATGGATACTTGGAGAGCAGTGACTCAGCCTAACTGGCCTGCTAATGGGAACCGCTGAACTGGGCCGCAGATCGGAAGCAAACTAAGCCGGTCGTGCACCGGCAAGAGGAACCTGGGTACGGCGTTAGAGCCGAGCATGTATCAAAGTTTGCACTAAACTCACGATCCAGTGCGAAATATTTAGCTCAGGTCATTTATTTTTCATATTTCCCACCCCTACCTAGACAAGAGAATGCCTGGAACATGACCAGACCAAGAGAACTACACCACTACTACCGAATATACGAACATTATAAATATTTTATAAACAAATGGTTTTGTTTTCAGGACACTCTAAACGGTTGACGCTGCTCATCGTTGTTCAGGTCACAGCTCCGGTGACACCCAGGAAACGCCTCCTTAGTTATTCAACCGTGACATTAGGAGTATTCCCAGTGAGAAGTCTCTTTTGCAGCACAACCACTGGGACTCTCCTGGGGGATTACATAACAGCCCGTCAGTCGGATTAAAATCATCATTTCAGTCTATGCATTTATAATCCAGATACATTTGACTGATTTGTTCAGATGTTGCTTTTGTGTCGTCTAAACATGTCTATAAAACTGATCTGCAGATCAAACTCCAGGGTTTGTACGGCTTAAGTATTCCAACATGGAGCCATTAAAAAAAAAAAACTACCCAAAACAACCTGGTCGAGAAGGAAAGATGAGATTCTTTTGGAGCTCTTCTTCCTGTTTTTATCTCTGGAGCCACTTAAAGTCATTACCATGGATTTCCTGTCAATCAGCAGAGATGACTTCATCATCAGAAAAACACAGAAGCTCTTGACTTTGTCATCAGATAACCTTAGTGGCTCGTCTTCTAGAGTGTGCACTGTTGAAGGTCACTCATCTTCTCGCTCACAGCTCATTTGTTGAGATTCCCTCTCGTTCACTACCAGCTTTGATCATGTGATCAAAACAACCACTTTGGAAACACATCAAGGGAACAGTTGAAACTGGATATGATAATCCAAAATTAGAATACTTTTGTTTTGACAACAGTACAGTGCATGAGAATGACCCCATTTCTGAAAAAAAGGGTGTTCCTCTCACTCAGAAACAAGACTCTCTAACCTGTGAGGCTGAGGCGTCGACCTTTATGTGACAAAAGAGTGATGACAATAACATGAGACTTCATGATGATCATCCTTCCAGGACAATTCAAAGGCTATCCAGCCTGGTGACTTTGTGAGCTGCAGGATTTGCAACCTATTTTCTCTTGTTGCTGGAAGTTCAGGCAAAAGTAAAAGTAGAAAAGTGACTTGTTTGTTCAACTGAAGGCCAGATTCTGAGAACCAAATAATTGTATTTGGCCCACTGGATGGTTTGCTTCAAATCAAAGTAGATAAATGTCCATGTTGATATCCTGAGCTAAAGATGCCAGTGTTAACAATAAGATCAGGGACAGAGATGATGGATTACAGAGAGACTTACAATAGCAATTTAACTGAGGTTATAGAGATCTGATGGAGATTAGACAGTCCCTGTTAAAGACAGTTTGGTTAATATAAAATGTACTTATCCGCCAACCAAGAGTGATGATTGATTTGACATCTCTGGTATAAACCAAGCTAATGAACCAACATTATCAATAAGGTGTTCAATTAAATTTGGGCAGGGGCCACATTTCATACAAAAATTGTTCTGATATAGACATAAAGCCTAAATAAAATGGAAATACTAAAAAAAAAGTGCAATGTTTCTTTTTCTTAATTGTATAGTAAGTGTTTGCATATGTATTTTGTAATATATTGTACAAGTATTGTGTGCTTTTTTCTCTCCCTCTCCTTCTTTTCTTTTCTTATTTTTTAAATGTTATTTTATTGCCTTTTTTACATCATGGTTACGGATGAACACTAGCCTTCTGACTAATGCTGGCTTTTTTAACCATGTGTTAATAAACTAATCATCAATGATCAAAATAAAAACTTATATTTTTTGTAATCACCCTATTCTTTTTGATGGGCTCTCTCAAAAAATCCTGATGTCATATTAAGAGTTGAATAAGTACCGATAAATTAAAATACAAAATTAAACTGTTTTTTTCTACATGACCTGTTTAATGAGTTTTCCTTAACTTCGTGAGGGCCATGTAAATAGAGTCAAAGAGCCACATTTGGCCCCCAGGCAGAACTTAGCTCAGGTCTGTTGAATAGTCTTTAGTTAAATGGATGAAGGAGAAACACTGAGATAATAACCCAATCAGACTCGTACTTCAAGTTAGAGACACTTTGGCCCTGAACTCCTCATCCTCATTGACGCAGTATAATTTGGCTTGTTCAAGACAAACTTTCCCTCCCATCATGAATCATTTGCTGTTTTGAATCCACTTAGATCCTTCACCCCGCACATCAATCTCACCCTCCACTTCTCTAGAGAGCCGCCGCTGGTCTGTGGAAGGAAGTTTCCTGTTTGCAGGAGAAGAAAAGGGGCGACTTCCTCACACCGCCGCTCGCTCGGACACGGCGTTCTGCCTTCGCACAATCACAGGAACCCAGAGGGCAGCGCGAGAAATCCTCCCGCTCACAACATTCAGATGCATCAGCAGATGTGAAATGGATGAGGCGTGTTGACGCTGATCCAAATACAGAAGTGTCACTCATTTACAAGTGTCTTCCTGTGAGAGCAGACGGAACTCTGCTCCGTCTTCCACACACGCACACGCACACGCACACACACACACACACACACACACACACACACGCACACGCACACGCACACGCACACGCACACGCACATGCACACACACACACACACACACACATCTGTTTTCAGCATTGTGTTCTCCAACACCACTTTACTGCCACTTCACTGCTCAGAGGAAATTATGAGAATTCCTGCTACCTTGTTTGTCCAGGATCATATTTTCAGTATGAAAACATAGTGCCGTACTAGATACTACTACATAGTGTAGGATACATTTCAAAGAATACATTAATTTTTTTATTACTTAAAAACAAAAGACTTAACGGTACAACAAAAACATAAGTTTTAAATATTAAAGAGTAATTGTTTTATAACACAAGGACTATTTTAACAAACCCTTGCTCATTGATATACATCTGCACTTGCTTTCTTTTCTTTATTTTGCCGACTCAGCCTTTTGCTGATTCGAGTTACTGTGGTGCTTGAACAGATTATAATAACTGACGGTTTTAATTGCCCTGTTTAAAATAACCATCAATTAATGATAGTTTTCTCGGGTTCACAACTTAAGTCACATATTGGAACTCAATTTCTTTATAAACAACTATGTGTAAGCAAAGTATAACATACTTTAACTTGAGCCCAAATGCTATGTTCCTGTTGTACAGGAAACATGTTTGCGAGTACAGTTGTCTCAAAAACAAAGCAGATTAATGTTCATGTTGATATCATTACGACCTATAAAGACATCAGTGTTTAAGATAAGATCATAGACAGAGGATGTCAAGTGTAAGACAGATGTCTAAGGTAAGGAATGTGTTTGGTGAAGCAGAACAAGATAAAAATGAGCCTCAAAGAATGGAATGACAATATCAAAAACAGAATCCGACTTCCAGATACATATATATTTTGTTCCAGACTTAGTTTAAAACCTCAGTCCTAGACTACACAAACTATTCAAAGCGTTGCACAAAAGGATATCACTATTAAATAAACTTTCAAACAATCTATTAAAACAACATCTAAAATTGTAACATAAATTGTTCATTGTTATACTGTTATTCTGTTGACAATTGTTTTGACAAGTATTAATCCATTTTATTATCTACGGATTTCACAATCAGAATCCGGAAACTTGTACTGCTGGTGTTGTAAACACAACACAGGAATTCTGTTTGAAGCCCATGTTGTTTCTGCCCCTGAAAGCTTCATCTAGCAACATCTAAAGGGACCCAAACGTCTGACTAAACAGAATAATCTTACTTTCGAACCCAAATGTAACAATTATGATTTCACTTAAAAAGTGAACTTGGCTTAGTATTCTATTTGGGGAATAACCCCCAGAATAACTTGTCCATTATAAATAACACAACATCCTTGGCCAATTCAACGAAGTCTGGTTCTACTTGAACTTTCTGCCTGTTTAAAAGAAAATGTAACTTCTCTTCTAACTGTTAACATAAACTTTGTTATGATTTAATTCATATTGACTTCCATAATAACAATTATACACTATCTTTTCTATTGAAAAACGTGCCTCATGTGTCAAACTTGACGAGAGAGGAGGATGTAAAGAAAGAGGAGGATTTGTTTTATCTGGAGAATGAATGGTGTGACAGAATTATCCAGCTTCTGTCTGACACCTAAACTCTCTCTTTCAATGAATCATCCCGACTGTTCCTAACTGCGTGGAACATTTGTATCCAAACTTCAACAGCTGATGCTTCTTCAAGGGTTCTTCTCTACTTGCCTGCCGACGGTTTGGTTGGCGAGTTGTTTCATCCGATTGAACTGCTTCTTCATCTTGAATCCTCTAGTCTTTCCCACAAGTTTGTCCTCGAAGTTGCTTCTTTGTCATGAACTTTTTTCCAGACCTTCTCCTGGATCTACCGTCGCCGCGACAGAGAACAGCGGACCAGAGGCATCGGTTCCTGACGCCAAACGGAATAGAGTTCGAAGCCTCGCTAGCTCCTCAAGCTAGCCGTTCTCCAAGTGAACATTTCAGGGGAAACTTTCCTCTGAGGGTGACGACATGGTCCGGAGAGTTCGTCCTTTGGTGCGAGTCCCAGCATTAAAGTCCCGGGCCGAGCTTTCACTGCCGCTGGAAGATTCTCATCTCCTCCCTCTGCTGCACCGTTGACCCGCTAGCCGTGGAGCTAAAGTGATAGAGCGCCTGATAATCCGAGCGTCGCTCTCTCCCAGAGCGGAGTGACGAGCTGCTTCTCCCCGCTGACAAAGCAGCTCAGCGGGGGGAGAGACAGCAGGAAGTTTCGCTGCGGATGGATGGCACTGCCACCTGCTGGCCATTTAACGTACTTGCGCGCAGAAGAAAATAAACTCACGTCAGATCATGATAATAAAGGAATGTTTACTTCACATATAAAGTCAAAGACATAGTTAAATTAACATGTAATAGAGTGCACTTAATGCGTTACATTTAATTACTATATACTATGTATTATAAATTGACATGTCAACAATAATAATAAAATGAATAGTGATACTGTTAAAAATATATATTTTTAAAGGATGGACCGACATTTTTCACGTATTCTTTATCAATAAACAACTTATAGTTCTTTCTTTTTTTCTATTCAGTCATTCATGGGTATTTCATTTATGTATTTTACAAATATACCAAGTGTAATCTTAGTAAAAACCTTGTGAGAAAAACATATTTTTACTAAATACTCTAAATAAATAAATATAATAAATTAATCAAAACTAATAAAAAAAAAAAAATTGTCATTCATTTTACTTAAACTATTTTATTTTTTAATGCACGAGTAAATTGTTTTATTTAATTATATTATATGCATCTTATTTTATTGTATTGTATTTTGTATATTCTTTATATCTACATTGGGTAAATTAAAAATGATTGTATATTTTGTGTGGGATTGTTTAGAATTTTTCTCAATTGGTTTAATCAGGTTTACAAACAAGGAACCAATGTGTGAATTATTTTAATGCGATTTAATTTCATTTTTAAAAAAAGAAGAAAATATCATATAAATTAAAATGATATATAATGGCGTTAATTGACACACATACTGTATATATTTTGAAAGTGTATGAAAATAAAGTATATAAAAACAAATTTCCATATAATTATTAAAGACGTGATTTTAATTAATTAATTAATTAATTAATTAATCAAGCATAGTTCAAAATACTCGTTTAATTATATTTTTTGTTCGCTCCACTAAGGGATGTCAAAATGTGGAATAAGTTTGTATCGACGATAACTACAAAGTTCATAAAGAGACACTTCACCCGGAAATACTTGTGTTTTTACTTCCGGTCTAGATGAAAATAGCATATTCAGATGTTTATGTCATTTATAATCCGATTTTAGTCGCAAAGGTTGTTTTTTTTAACAGAATAAATAAATCAATCCGCGTATGCCTTAGACTTGACATTTGATGTTTTATATTCTTATTCAGAATTGCAGGAGCAGAGCAGCTAGTCGCAGTAGCTATCCTCAGCTAACAAGTGTCACACAACAGTATCATGCTATTTAGTGTTTGTTTCTGGGTTTAGGGTACATTTAAGTTCTCTCGGGAGGATCATGGCAACTAGAAAACCTTTTACGGACACAGACACTGCGGACGAAGCAGTGAGGGCGACGTGTGACGATGCAACAGTATGTAAAAGGTAAAGCATTAACATTAAATCAAATGTATGCAGCAGCATCTATTCTTAATCCAGACTAAACTCATCTTGTCTGTCAATGATTCATAAAGTTGATTTTAAACTATTACTTTGTTTTGAATTGATGCATTGTTTTGAAGGTTTGCTACCAGTAAAGGCTACTGGAAGGATCCGTATATCCAATACTTTGTGAGATCAGTCGGAGAAAGGAAAGCACCTGAAATAAATCGAGGTAAACCCACACAGAAGACCTTAAATGTAGCCATAACGTTTGCACATTATACATTTCCTTGTAGTTTCGAAACAGGTGGAAGTAGAGGGACTATGCAATCGATCTGATTCATACATCTACATACGTTTTATGCAAAAGGTGCAAAATCAAAAAAACAAATGCAGAAAGAAAAACAATAATTGGGTACTCATGGTTATCTTGTGATATGTCTATTTCTGAATTCTGAATCTATTTGATCGTTATGTGTTTAATACTTTGATAATCTGTCTCAAGCAAATAAACACCATTTCTTCTTTCTTATATTTTATTTTTCTGTCTTGTGCCTCAGGATATTATGGCCGAGTTCAAGGTGTCAACCATCTTCTTGATGCGTTTCTAAGGAAAACAGAGTGCAACTGTCAGGTGATCAATCTAGGAGCTGGACTGGACACTACATTCTGGAGACTTAAGGTATGTTGCTGATATTTGGTGTCTTGAGTTGAAGTTTCTCTCCCTGCGTAGGTCACGTCTTTTGTATGTTGATTTCAGGATGAAAACCTCATGCCAAGGAAGTTCTTTGAAGTCGACTTCCCGACCATAGTCGCAAGGAAAATACACAATATAAAGTACGTCCAAGAAACTTGTTTTATTACTAAATGTTGCTGATATCTGATTGTTAAAGGGTTGATTAATTTCCTTTATTATACCGTCGGCAGGAATATAAACATTCAACCCATTATTTTGAACCTCAAGATCAATGTGACTGATATTGAAATAAAATTGCTGTTGTTTTATAATAATCATTAGTTCAAAAGTATAATCAAATCAGATTATTAAATAAGTGCAGCGTCATAGCTTTTCAAATTGCTTCTGTTGCTGAGACAAATTAAACAAAGCAAAAGTGTCACTTTTATAATGGGACATTTTAAAGCAATCTATCTTTTAAATGCACTCCTTGTATCAGTCTATTATGTGCTAATATATGTGTAACATTTGTGCAGTCATTTTAGATTCTTTTGATCTTTGTGGCTGCTAAGCTATTAATTTAATTTAATTTATAACATAATTGCTTATCTAATAATTCAGTACATCGGTAGCTAATTTGAATTAAATTATAATTTGTTGAGGCGATGTGATGACAATATGCAGGGAGAGAAATCATTTCAGGCTGTTGCTCCTAAGCTTTGGAACAATCCTCTTCTCTCCGAGTTTTATGATCTACTGACTCCTTTAAGAAACATCTTAAGACGTTTCTATTTGTTCAGGCTTTTCCTTGATTTTCTGGAACTCCTGTTGTGTTATCAGTTTTATCTTGCTCTTTGGACTGTATGCTTTATTGAGTATTGTTTTGATTGTTTAAGCGCTTTGTGACCCTGGTCTGGAAAAGCGCTATACAAATAAAAATTACTTAATACTTACTTTTTAGCTAAATAAATAATCTGGGTGTAGTTTACGAGTAGACCAATAGAGGGCGACGAAGCCCTCGTTAAAACCACCGTTAGGAAGTTCAAGTTCAAGTTCTTTTAATGTCGAATATACATGTATGCAAGACATACAGCATAGATGAAATTGTAATCCTCCAAGACCCACGATGCAAAACATGAAGTAGACAATTGAAAGGACATTAAATAAGAAATTTAAAAAAATAAATAAATTAAAAAAATGAAATTAATAATCAACAATACTTAAATAATCAACTTATTAACAGAATATTAACAAAGTTAAGGTAGAGGTTGTGCAGTTTCAGGCAGATGTGCTGGGATGAGCGGAGACGAGAGTGATGGTAGGACAGGGAGGGAGTTGAGTCTCCTGACAGCCTTGTGGAAGAAACTCTCCTTTAACCTGCTGGTTCTGGCCTGATACCTGCGCAGTCTCCTCCCTGACGGCAGCAGGTGGAAGAGGCTGTAGGATGGGATAGTGGGGTCACCAGCCATCCTGACTGCCTTACTGGTGATGCGGGTGTTATAAATGTCCAGGAGGGGGGGAGAGAGACACCAATGATCCTCTCAGCTGCAGGCGCCTACCACAAGGTGATGCATCATGGGTGGTTGGGGCTCTTGCTCTCCTCAGTCTGCGGAGGAAGTACAGGCGCTGGTGGGCTTATTTGGCCAGTGATGCTGTATTGTGGCTTCAGGACAGATCTTCAGAGATGTGCACACCCAGGAACTTGGTGCTGCTCACCGTCTCCACTGCAGCTCCGTCGATTAGTGATAGATGCTGGGTGTGCACTCTCCTGAAGTCCACAATGACCTCCTTAGTCTTCTCCACGTTCAGGTGGACATTGTTGTCTTTGCACCACGTGGTCGGCCTGTTGACCTCACACCTGTAGACCATCTAATCGCTGTTGTTCATTAGACCCACCACAGTTGTGTCTATTGCAAACTTGATGAAGTGGTTGGAGCTGGATTATGGAGTGAAGTCATGGGTCAGCAGAGTGAAGAGGAGGGGGCTCAGCACACTTCCTTGGGGGGGCCCTGTGTTCAGTGTAATGGTGCTGGATGTGTTACTGCCAACCCGCACTCTCTGTGGTCTCCCCGTCAAGAAGAACACAGTTGCACAGGGAGGTGTTGAGTCCCAACTGGTCCAGTTTGTGGATGAGCTGCTGGGGGGTGATGGTGTGGAATGCTGAGCTGAAGTCGATGAACAGCATTCTGACGTACAAGTCTTTAGTCTCCAGGTGGGTGTGGGCTGAGTGGAGGGCAGCAGAGATTGCATCATCAGTCGATCAGATCGATATGCAAACTGGAAGGGGTCCTCCTCAGCACAGTCTCTCAGGACACGACCAGGAATGTTGTCAGGACCCTGGGATTTCCGTGGGTTCGTGCGTATGAGGCATCGCCTCACACTCTCTGGGGATACCGCGAGCACCTGGTCCTCAGGAGGTGACTGGTTAGCCCTGGCCGTCCTCAGAACCATCTTGTCTGCAGCTTTGAAGGCTGCATTCCGAGCTCTCAAGAGCCTGTAGACTTCACTTGTCAGCCATGGCTTTTGGTTGGCCTGAATGGAGATGGTGACTGTGACATCATCCATGCACTTCCACATGTATGAGGTAACAAACTCTGTGTAGTCTGTGAGGTCTGTCGTACCGTTGTAGGTGGCTGCTGCTCTGAACATGCTCCAGTCTGTGGTGGAGAAGCAGTCCTGGAGTGCTCCTCTAGACCCCTCAGGCCACACGCGAATTTGTGAATTTTTGGCTGGTTTGTTGACTTTAACCAATGGTCTAAGGCTCCAAGACGGGGGAGGGGACGAGCTTTGTAGGAACCTTTGTGTGTGGAGTAAACATTGTCCAGGATATATTTTCCTCGTGTTGGGAAGTTGATGTGTTTGTGGAGTTGTGGAAACACGTTGTTTGGGCTGGTGTGGTTGAAATCCCCAGCCAGGATGAGGAAGGCATCTGCTGGTCACTGATGTGGAGTTCTTGTAGCGCCTCGCTCCTGTTGTTATTGGAGCCAGAGGGATGTATATTGCTACCAGTAATATAAAGTATTATAAAGTAATAGAAAAACTCATTATATGATGCTTTAAGATGTTAGAAACAAATAAATGCTGATGCTGAACCAACTAACTTTATTTGTAACAATGTGGTACAGGTAAATTGGAGTGTTTTTTCTGCTGAATTGTTAACTTCTGAAGTAACACATTTTTTTCTTTAATCCAGGACTAAACCCCCGCTGTCTAAACCTCTCATCGAAACACACTCGACAGACTCTTTACTACTTGGTACGTCGACCTTTGACATGTTCTCTGATGTTTGTTGAACCTTGTTTGAGAGTGTCTTTCTCGACTGAACAGATGCCCACAGCCTTGACTCCGACCGCTACTGTATCATCGGAGCAGATCTTCGAGATGTCGCCAATTTGGATGAAAAGCTGAAGAAGTTTCAACTGAACCCAGAGTATTTATTCTTTTGCTTTTAAAACTTTTGTTTGCAGCTATAACTGTGTTGCCGTTTCTTCAACGGAACATAACCAAACTTGATGAAGTCCCTCCCTCTGTTTGCTGGCAGGAAATAGACAAGAGAGCAGGAAGAGATATCTCAGCATGAACTCACCAAAAGCCTGACATTGGTTATGTGTGTTTCTGACAGACGTTAAATTTAAAGAACAACATTTTTTGACATCATGTGTGGGTGATCAATTCATCAAGTCTTTCTTCACTTCATTTGTTCCCCCAAGGACTCGACAGTCAAACTCAACCACACATGGATTCAAAACTTGCTGATATTTTGTGTAGCTTTATAAAACGGTACAAAGTACAATCTATCCTAATTATCTCTGTTAATCCTCATTCCTCAAACACTACCATCAGAGTACTTGCGTTGTTAGGGCTCATTAAAAAGGAACATAAAATAACTTGGCGGACCAGAGTTTGACACGTTATTTATTGATACAGTAACTATTGGTACCCGTAAGAGAATAAATGGAAGAAAAGTGAAATACCTTTCTATTATTTTAGGACCAAAACAGAGCTCAAACTAGAGCCAGGCGAAGAGTGCTGTTGGTGTAAATGTGTTGCTACAACAAAAGGCAATAACTTTGATGGACAGAGGCAGGAATTTTAATGATGATTTTAGTGGTACCAGAGGACACATCATGGTTTTATAGAAGGATGTTAAAAAGACTTCCTATTTGGTACGTGTTTTCTGTCAGGAGATTTGACTTCCTGTCATAGGAAGTTGAAGGATGAGCAACGCTCGTGTTCGTAATGGTCATAACCCGGTTCCATCTCACGTCACTGCATCATTAACGCCTCGTGCAGAGTAAGCATGCTGAAGAAACTGTTTCCTTCTCCAGGTTGCCAACGTTGCTCTTGTCCGAGTGTGTGCTGGTCTACATGAGTCCAACCCAGTCCTCCGGTCTGGTGCACTGGGCGGCGGAGACCTTTCACACCGCCATGTTCGTCAACTACGAGCAGGTGACGTTTCATACATAAGTGTCTTGTGTCTTGGTTCTCAAGTCAACTTGAATATATCACTGAAATATATGTATTAACTCAAAATTCTATGTAATCGTAACAGCACATTAAAATGTGCATTTATATTTTATATCAAGGTAGATTTGTCCTAATTATTAAATCCAAAAAAAGTTGCTTAAATAAAACGGAAAAATAACTTTTGTTTAAATTTAGTAAACACTTTTAAAATATTTTTTTTTAACTTTAAAAATCACTTTAAATCCAAAAATAATATTTTCAACAATACAATTGTTACTATTATTTTATTGGTGGAGGTTCATCTTTATACTTTTTTTTCCTTGATTGACGTTTTCTTTAACTGATTGAAAAAACTTTTTAAAAGCTGAATAAGGTTTGTTTTTTTAATTAAATAACCTTTTTTATTGTTTAAGCTTTTTTTATTGAAAACATTTTTTTTGTATTGAGTCAGCTTTTTAGGATTTAATAATTAAGACACAAATGTCGTATCCTTAATATGCCCAAAACACCAAAAAGGTAACTTACCTTCAAGAAAACTGTTTCAATTCAAAAAACGTTTAAATGCATTTTCTTTTTAGTTAAAATATATTTGTTGCATTAAATTTTATATTTTATAGAATTAATTTAGGTTATTTTGTATTTTTATCATTTGATTGAAGCTATTTTTTTTGATTCAACAAAACACATATATTATTGTTAGTTAAAAAATGATGTTTCCTGTGGCTTCCAGGTGAACATGAGCGACAGATTTGGTCAAGTGATGATTGAAAACCTGCAGCGCCGTCAGTGCACGCTAGCTGGTGTGGAGGCCTGTCAGTCACTGGACACCCAGGTAGACATTGATGGACACACCAACACATGCTCCTTTAACATCACTGACAAAACCTTCACTTGATCTTGGTGTTTGCAGAAGGAAAGGTTTCTGAAGAGCGGCTGGGATCAAGCCGACGCTCTAGACATGATGTCGGTCTACAGCATGCTCCCCAAGGACGACGTGGACAGGTGACTCACCCCAAACATTATACTTGCATCACAAAACTTTTGGTTTTTCTTCCCGACAGAATCGAGCGGCTGGAGTTTCTGGACGAGAAAGAATTGTTGCAGCAGCTGCTTCAGCACTACAGCATCTGCTGGGGCACCAAGGACAAACTCAGTCTAGGTAAACACTTGCTTTTCAACAAGACGAGAATGAATCTTTCAAGCACTTCATCATGGTGACGCGTTATAATAGAACGAGTGCAGGAGTCGAATAACATTTGAATTAAATGACCACATTGATACAAATACTTATTTTCAAAAACCTCAGTGAGCCGCATCACAGGCTTAAAGAGCCGCGGGTTGCCAGCCCCCGGTCTAGACGAGTGACATTGCATCATCAGCTTTAAAAGCCAACTGTATCCTCTTGTCCTAAGTCATCGCCAAGATCTTGCGGGATTTCATTGTTCCCTTTGCTGCGCAATGACTGCTGCCATCTAGCGGCCGGAAGTTCAAATGCAACACAAAAATAAACAAAAAATTCCTTTGAATATTTGCATGTTAATTGTAAATATAAAATAAATTGTTTTATTTTATACATGATTTATTAAAATATTAACCATAAAAAATATGGTTTTAAAGCCAAACATAAATAAATGTATAAACTTAAAAATGTATTTAAAAAAATAAAGTCAATAAACTGCTGTGAAGATCAATACAGCATCATTGAAAAAAAATGTGATGGTGAAAATGTACATTTATATGCTAATGATAAAGGTTGTGTGTATTACATGTTGACTAACTTGAGTATCAGGAGAACCATGTTGTGTAGCTTTAGATTGTTATTGCTGTACGATCTACACAAAGGTGTGAGCCTCAGAGGGACACTTTGGACATTTTTTTCCATAATATCCCGTAAAAGTGTGTCCGTTGACGCAATGACCGATATCTGTGAGCTCCTCTGGAGTGGAGTGTGTAATTCAGTCATCCATCAGAGTTCAGAGGTCGGCTCTTGTTTCCTCAGGTCTGTCGCAGCTGAGCTTCTGAGCGTAGAAGTTCACCTCCGCCCGAGGAGACGATGCAGGAGCCGGAGCCAACAACAGCAGGAGGCCAGAAGATGAGGGAACAGAGGAAGCACCGACTCTCCATCAGGGAGCAGTTCTGATGCCAGAATGTCCACGTCAGCCGGTTGTGTTTCCCTGGAACTCGCCCGACCACAGAGTCATGTTTGTGGCTCATGTCCTCAAACACCTTTAATTTATTCTTCGTCCTCAACGCTTTTCAAGGTGTAATGATGTGTGTGATACCATCGAGGATGCAAGTACTACTGGACTTTAAGTCAAGATGATTTCAGCTGTACTTGAATAAAAGTTTCAGTTGTGTCGATGAGAATATTCCTTTCTTGGACCCTTTCATCTCAGATGAGATAAAGATGGTGACGAGTACTTTTTTAAATATTGTTGAAAATTAAAAATGTAACGAAATAAATAAACGATTCATTTTATTTTAATGATGTTAATAAACTTTATTAAGGCAATTAGAGGCCCACAGCTCTTCCAAAGCAGATTATTTTCACATGAAGAAAAATATAAAGAACTCTGTACTATCAGCAATAAATAGCCAGTACATCAAGATTGACCCTTAACAACTTGTTTGATTGCTAATACTACTGAGTTAGTAAAAATAAAGTTAGAAATCCAATGAAATAAAATTGTAATTGCAGTTTGGATCTAATCTTACTTTTCCCATTGAAATATCTTTGTCAGTGAGTTATCGTTCTTACTGAAATTCACAATTAATATTTACTCTTTCTTGTATTTTGGTACGAACTTGAGCTGCAATACATTAGCTTGAAAACCTTTTTTCAACCCCTAGTGTCAGAACACTGTAACTGCAATGCCTTAGAACCTCTTAAGCACATACCACATAAGTATTTGTTTATATAAACAAGTTAAATACTTGTGTTGAGTCAGTTTCTCATTTTATCTCACTGTTAAAAACACTGTCACTGACCCACTGCCGTAAAGTGGTTTGGTGGTCACATGACACTCTTAGACTCTTAGTGTGGCCCGTGAAGAGAAAGTTAAGAAGTGAAGAACATTGTTTTAAAAATATATAAAGGTTTTATTACATGAGTCATGACTTTCTTTTTATAAAAACTTCTGAAACATTAACACAGTTACAGGGTTGGAACATTAATTAAAAAATAAATGTTTAAACTCATTTAAAATGAACATCAGTTGCAGTGCATTATGGGATAAGTACAAGGGGTGCATTTTAAAACTAAAACTAATGTGTTTGCGGTATCCCTTTAGTTGTCTCAGGGTCAAGGAGACCCGAAGGCCTGAAAACAAATGTGTTTATGGTATCCCTTGTGTTGTCTTTGGGTCAAGGTGAACGACCTCCCTGACTTCCCAGAGACAATTCAAGGGATACCACAAACACATTTGTTTTGGGTCACATTGACACAGATTAAATTATTCTTTATCTTTTACTGCATACATGTATTTACTTTTGTCAGTAATAGTTGTGTGACTATAAAGGTTTGAACATTAAAAATAACAGTACTGCACTTTCCTGTGTTGCTTTTGAATATAAACAACGTAAAAATATTCATACCAAAAATCAATATTAAATATTTTTACTACCAGGAGAAACAATATCAAATCTGTCAAATCAGCAAAACTAAAAAGCAGAAATGCAGACTCATCTACGTCACTCATTTCTAACTTATTATGAATTTCTTTAGGATGATGAAATCAATTTTATGTTGCAATTCTGTGTTTGATATAGTTTTTACTCATATATAATATACAATATTTCAGTGGACCGTACATGGGATGTAATAGAGCTTTTAATACCAAATACTAAAGAAATACACAACCTTTAATATTTAATTAAAAAAAATTATTTGATATTTAACTATTTTTAAATACATATCTTTAATAAAACAAATATAACTGACTAGTTCCAACACTAGTGAGTTAAACCCTCTTGATTTAAAAAAAAGTATTTAGCAATAAAACGTTAACCTTATGAAACTCTGATGTTTTTTTTATGATTAACTGCCAACAATGACAGGAAGTGATGGACGTGAGGATGTGCGTGTGTGAGTGACGTCTTCCTCTGGACTACATTAGCAGGCCGACCCTCGCTGTCAGTCACAGTCGCAGACATGTCGCCCTCAGAGAGTAAGGTGGAAGTCCTGACGGTGGAGGCAGGGTCTGCGGTCAGGAGGACCTGCAGCATCTTCCAGAAGTACGTGCAGCCGTGTCTGGCCGAGCTGTTCGGCACCAGCTTGTTCGTGTTTGTTGGATGTTCCTCCGGCGTCGAGGCCGAAGACATCGTCCAGCCCGCTCTGGCCCACGGGCTGGCCCTGGTGGTTCTGATCACGGTGTTTGGACCCGTCAGGTAATAACGTCGTACGTTCTATGAAGTACTTACTTCTATGGAAGTATATTAGTGCCATCAGGGGGTTGACTTTAACGTTCCAAATGTTCAAAGTTGAGAAGATGTTTTTTAACCGTAATGATTATATCTTTATTAAATAATCCAATTTTCTAAATTGAAATTTTGAATTTGTATATTTGTATTATATTGTTGTATATTTTCAAATTAAATGAATGTATGTATGTATGTTTATTTATGTAAATGTAATGAACATTTATTTTTTAATTATTGGAATTATGAGTTTAAATTACAAATTTGATACAAATTAACAATTTAGTTCATATTGAAAACAAATGTCAATACAATTATTCAATAAAAACAAATCCAACCTTTCAGAAAGGTTCTTTAAATCAATATTTGTTGAACTTATAGCCTCTTAAAATCAATTAAAATATTGGTATCATATGGCCACAATTTTTGTATTGAATTTAAAAGGCTACAAATACAAATATATGGAATTAAACCTCATCGTATACTTCTGTTGTCTCTGGGTCAAGGTGAACGACCTCCCTGGCTTCCAGAAATACAAGTAGAGTGGTGGAGGTCGTTCACATTGACCAAAAGACAACACAAGGGATACCACAAACACATTTTTTTCCCCAAGACTTTTTCTAATGACATTGATATACTTCACTCTGCAAACTGATGTTGAATGATTCTGGCTTCAGTGGCGGACACTTTAACCCCGCGGTGTCTCTGAGCGTCTTCCTCTGCGGAGGCTTGGATCTGGCTCTGCTGGGACCTTACGTGGCGGCTCAGGTACTGGGAGGTTTGGTCGGCGCTGGGATGACGAAGGTGAGAAATTAGAAAAATACACCGTTGGGTTTTCTTCATAAATTGGGATTGACCTTGACATTGACCTCAGGCTCTGTGGTCAGAGGTGTTGTACAGTTCTGCTCACGGGTCAGCGTTCAGTGCAGCAGAGGTGGGTCCAGCAACGATAGCGGAGATGATCCTGACCATGTTCCTCTGCTCTGTGGTCTGCATGACGGCGGTCAACAAAGCTACACAAACACACTTGGCTCCTCTGTGTATCGGACTCACTGTGACCACCGGCATCTTGGCAGCGTGAGTCTCTTGACACTTCTGTGGTGTTATTACCGTTTCAAAAGTCTTATAACTGCGTTAAAGGTTTTACAAATAACATTACTGTGATCTGCAAATGTGTTACTAGATTTACAAATGTGTAACCAGATCAACAAACATGTAACTAGATTTACAATTCATAACATAATTTACTATTGCGTAGCTACATTTACAGATGTGTAACTAGATTAATTAATTAATTAATTAATTATTAATTAATTAATTAATCTAGTAATTAAATTATTAATTCATTATTAATTAATTAAGCTAAATGATTTTGGTGTATTGAGATTTTTTTTTTATTAATTAAAAATTACACATTTGTGAATAGAGTTTGCAATCCCTAAGTCTAGTTTCATGTTTGTAAAACAGTAAAACATTTGTAAATCTAGTCACACATTTATAAATCTAGTCACACATTTGTAAATCTAGTCACACATTTATAAATCTAGTCACACATTTGAAAGTCTAGTTACACATTTGTAAATGTAGTCACACATTTGTAAATCTAGTCACACATTTATAAATCTAGTCACACATTTGAAAGTCTAGTTACACATTTGTAAATGTAGTCACACATTTGTAAATCTAATCACACATTTATAAATATAGTTAAACATTTGTAAATCTAATCATACATTTATAAATATAGTTAAACATTTGTAAATCTAATCATACATTTATAAATATAGTTAAACATTTGAAAATGTAGTCACACATTTGTAAATCTAATCACACATTTATAAATATAGTTAAACATTTGTAAATCTAATCCCACATTTATAAATATAGTTAAACATTTGTAAATCTAATCATACATTTATAAATATAGTTAAACATTTGTAAATGTAGTCACACATTTGTAAATCTAATCACACATTTATAAATATAGTTAAACATTTGTAAATCTAATCCCACATTTATAAATATAGTTAAACATTTGTAAATCTAATCATACATTTATAAATATAGTTAAACATTTGTAAATCTAGCCACACATTTGTAAATCTAGTTTAACATTTGTAAATCTAGTTACACATTCATCAATCCAGTTTAACATTTGTAAATCTAGTTACACATGCATCAATCCAGTTAAACATTTGTAAATCTAGTAACATGTTTGTAAATCTAGTTTCACATTAGTTAATCTAGTAACACATTTGTAAATCTAGTTTCACATTAGTAAATCTAGTAACACATTTGTAAATCTAGTCACACCTTTGTAAATGCAGTCACACATTTGTTAATCTAGTAATACATTTGTAAATCTAGTCACACATTTTTAAATCTAGTCACAAATTTGTAAATCTAGTAACACGTTTGTTAATCGTATCACACATTTGTAAATCCAGTAACATCTTTGTAAATCTAGTGACACATTTGAAAATGGCTTCTTTTTTTTTTTTTAAACCAAAATATTTATAGCTTTTATTTGTAAAGGGAAGTTATCTGAGGGTCACAGTACAGATACAAATACATATTTGTAAAAACATACTTTTGAAACAATAACATCCCATACACTCTGGTTCCCCCTCACAGTCTGGATGTTCCACATGTGTGATGGATGTATTTGAACCTTCTTTCACAGCGGAAGTCTCTCCGGCGGATGCATGAACCCGGCCCGAGCGTTCGGTCCAGCTGTGGCCGCGAAATACTGGACTCATCACTGGGTCTACTGGGCGGGACCTCTGTGTGGCTCCTTGCTCTCAGCCGGGCTCATCAGGTACGTCACTTCTGTGTTCGAAATGTAGAAATATTTATATTCAGCATCTTTTAATTCACACTCATTTACGTAGTTTAAACTTAAATATACTTCAGAGTTTCATCATGTTCTGTGGCTACATCCGTCCAAATGGTGCTGTTTGATGAAGCAAGTTAGTGTGGTTTAGTTTTGGATAAACACCTGAACTACAGGTTTTTCAGAAATGTGTTACTGAACAAAGAATATAAATATGTTTTGTATGATAACATTAATGACAACAACCACAACAATATTTGTAATGATCACATTTTCTGGCTTCTAAAATTTCGTTTTTATATAAAACATAAAGGATGATTCTGGATGTCACTTTCAGCTTAAAAACGTTACTGTAAAGCATATGTTTGCATACTGTATCTCAAATTGTTGTATGGCCTCATTTTAAATATTTTATTTATGTTAACAATATTGTTTTTCTGTTATTATTATTTATTTATTTTCATTCTTTAATTTTTCATTCTTCCATTATTCAAACATAAAATATGAACGTGGTAAAGTTTGAGAAACCGTCCAAATGCTTTAAAAATATTGTTTTATATTTATATAAAGTAAATTTATTTATAAAAAAAAATTAAGTTAAGATTTAGGTTGGTTAATTGTTGAGGCCGTAATCGCTCTTAATTTCTACTGTTATTATTCCTTATTATTTGTATTGTGTTTGTTTTATCCTACGGCTCTTTAATGTATGCAATTTTATTATATTTTTTTTATACATTTTATTGTTTTCCTTTTTTTTGTCAAGTGTCATTGAGAGCTTTAAGTGCATTTAAATTAAAATATATTATATTATTATTATTAAAGCAGCAATACGTTGTTGTTTCTCCCCCTAGTGTCAAAACCATGTTACTGCAATGTCGCAAACGTACTTTACTTGTGACACCTAATAAAACACTGTCTCTGGCGTCAAATGAGTGTCATTGCTTTAATAAAATGAATAAATTGTCTGCAGGTTACTGTTTGGGGATCAGAAGACTCGAATTGTTCTGAGGTGAACGTTTGATGGAGACAGGAGACATCAACTGCATGGATCAACAACTCAATAGTTTTCTAAAATAAACATCTTTCTCAACGTCTCTTATTCAGTGTTTGTGTTATAAGTGCTAATAACAGGAATGAAGGGATTGAGCTCAATGAATATAATAATGTATTGATAATATTAAAATACACAAGGTCAATATAATCGTGTGTATAGTTATGTATTCATCTAAAGGGGCAGAAAAAGATTCATGACTATTTAAACCATATTTAATAAATATTATACAAAGATCATTGCAATCATTTCAGTTTATCAGTAATTTTATGCAGTAATCCACCCGAAGCTTCTCTCGTCTCTCCTTTTTTAGATCGTTTGGTTAATACGTGTAGGCTGTTTATAATAGTATATATTATAGATTTTACGCACCTGTGTTCATGTGGCCCTCATGCGGTCAAAGATCATGTCGCAACTAACAATATTATTTGTATTTCTATTATTTATCACCAGCCTCTAAATATAATGATACGGTTTTTGTTTTAGGGCTTTTATACTTTATTAATTTCGGTTAGTATTTATTTCCCCTCCAAAAAGAGTTAAGTGAATACAAAGAAAATATATTAGATTTAAAAACTAAATACGACTATTTTTAAATGCAATAAATTAATTATTTCAGCCTATTTGGCTTGATTTTATGACTTTATTTAGTACTTTTCTCTCTCTTTTTTGTACTCTTTCTAAATCCCCCATGATTAGTGCTAAACTTGTATATCTTAAAACGTATATACTTGTTTTTATTTATTATATTTTCATTATTTTTATGACAATATCAAATCGTTGATGTGACACAAGGAAGAGACCATTTTTTGTTTTTCAGTCAGACATTATTTTATTCAACCACATTGAACATGGTGGTCGGATGTCAGACCCGGTGCATGATGGGAGATTAGCGGTACTTGTCGGACAGAGCCAGGGCCACGTTGGCCAGGAACTTGTCGAGGGACAAGTGGGCTTCTGGGGTGAAGTCCTTGGGGAACATGTTGGCAATGACCACCAGGATGCAGTGGCTCAAGATCTACACAAGAAACCAGATACAAATATTATATATTAAAGATTTTACGCACATGTTATTATTATTATTATTTGGATTCGTTCGATCGTTGCCATGGATAGAGTTGGGGGTCTCACCTTGAAGTTGGCGGGGTCCACTCTCAGGGTGAAGGCGTGCAGCTCGCTCATCTCCAGGAGACCAGCGGTCAAGTTGTCGATCTTGTTGACGGCCAGCGCGATGCCACCCATGACGGTCTTGCCGTGCTTCTTGACGGGCCCGGAGCCCACGGACAGGTCCGTCCAGTGGGCGAAGTAGGTCTTGGTCTGAGGATACACGGTCAGCATCCTGGGGGGACAGAGACGAGGTCGTGGGTTCCACTATTTTTTGGAGAAGATCGAAACAACAGAGCCTCTGAAATAATAAAATCGATGACGTCATCTCACCTGCCAAGAGCGTCCGCGCCGATGGCGTCGGAAGACTTGGAGATCTTGCTCCAGAGAGCCTTGACGGCAGCCTTGTCCTTGTCGTTCAAACTCATGGTTGGGTGTTGTGATGTCGGGCTCCGCTCGGACCTCTATTTAAACGCACGGGTCACACCCCTGGTGTGGCACGAGGGCTGATAGTGGGGGGCCCCGCCGGTGACGCGCACTTGGCACCGATGGTGACGGTTGAATTGCTGTGCCATGGTGAGAGGGGAAAATATGCAACTCATGGTTTGGCGTCTCGAACACGTTTGGACGGTTTATTGATCTGATATAGGAAGCATGTTTATCTTCCTTCAGCAGAATCGATGACCATTAGGTTTATTATTAATAATCTATAACCACAGAAGCTCTAGTCAAGTTAGTCTTTGTGTTTAATGTCTTTGTCATTAATGTTGCCTCCTGCAGTTTGTTTTCATTTCTGTCTCGATTCGATGGGAAAAAACACAGAAATCTAAAATAATTTAAATACTTAATTGATAATTACATTTTACAAATAATATATTAGGTTTAGACATGTCTTTATAGAAGGATTACTCGGGTTTTAGTGATTCCTTGAAATCATTTCATAATTTGTTTTTATTGAAGCAAACATTTCAAATGTTCAAACTTCTAATTGTTTTATTGAAATGTTTTAGGATTTTTTTAGTAGTTCAATTCAGTAATTTAAATATTGAAAGGAAATGTTTGTTTCTTCAATAATTAAAAATTATTTATTTCCATAATTGTAGTTTTAAAGGTTGGATTTTTCTTTATTGAATGATTGAATTCAATTGCTTGTCCATAGGGACAATAAAAATGAAAGTTGTTGCTTTTTACGCATAAAACATAAAAAAAAAACATTAACATTTCAATAAAAAAACCTTACAATATTTGAAATGTTAACTTCATAACCATTGAATATTCTGATATACTTTCTTATATTTGTCTATAACTATAATGTAAGTGTAGATGAAATACTTTTACAATATTGTATTAAATATTCATATTAAATGATATTTTTATATCAACATAAACACATTTTCCTTATGAGAGGTCGCAGATCCTGCAGTGTAAGTGACCTTAAGTGACACTGATCATCAAAATCACATAATTTAATATTTAAACATTTCCCAACTTATTGTAGTTAGGTTAGTTAAGTGTCAATTAAATATATATTTTTTAAAACAATTTAAATTTCGTTTTTTGATATAATTGTTTCACTTTTTTGCTAAATGTGCTGAACGCAGTAGAAGCCTTGTCAAAGACAAATCCTTAGAAAATCCCCTGGATTCAGATGGTAATCGGTAATTGAAAAAACAAATTTCATCTCTTCACAGACTTCACCCAAATGTCGGCTGGTTCTACTCTGAGCTCACTTAAAAATGATTTGACACAAAGGTAGCTTTTGTCTACATACAAAATGCCATTTACAGGTTGAGGGTTCAATTCCTATAAGCACAGAACAAGCTCCAGTGGCGCAATCGGTTAGCGCGCGGTACTTATAAGACAGTGACCTGATGAGCTATGCCGAGGTTGTGAGTTCAAGCCTCACCTGGAGCAGGTGTTTTTATCAGCATGATGTGACTACAATTATACCATTAGCATCATGTGCACAATTAAACCCTCTTTATACACTCATTTCAACTCAATCTTGGGTTCATATCTCATTTAGAACCACACATCCCCGCATAGAATCCCGGATCCAGATGGTAATCCGTAACTCATGAATAGAGGCTGACCCACTGTGTCACAGAGCAGTGGTTCTACATTGAGCCTCTCCTGGGTGCCTGACCTATAATTAAACTTTACTAAAAAAAAAATCAACTTCACTAATTAACACGAAGATAAATCCATTACCTAAAAACAGAAAAAATATTAAAGTTAGAATGTTTATTTTAAATTATTGGAATAAGAATATCAAACGTTACGTGTAAAATATATTCAATATATTTAATTTAGTAAATTCAATTGTTAAAAAATTAAAACATTCAATAAAGAAATAATTATTATAATTATCATCATATTTGATTAAATTATAATAAAAAAAACACATTAACATTTTAATAAAAAAACATTACAAAATTTAAAATGTTAACCTCATAACCATTCAATATCCTGATATACTTTCTTATATTTGTCTATAACTATAATGTCAGTGTACATGCAATACTTTTACAATATTATTTCAAACTGTCTTTGAGTCATATTATATGATATTTGTAGATCAACATAAACAAATTTTGCAAACTAATCCTCCAGAAGTGTCTGCAGGAGTCCTTATCTGTGAGCCTTCATCTCCAGCCTATGAGAGGTCGTGGATCCTGCAGGGTGTGAGTGACCTGAAGTGACACTGATCATCAAAATCACACTAAAAACAAGTTTAATTTAATATTTAAACATTTCCTGTCTATTGTAGTTATGTTAGTTGAATGTCAAATAAATATATATATTTTTTTTAAAAATCGTTTTTTGATATAATTGTTTCACTTTTATGCTAAATGTGCTGAACGCAGAAGAAGCCTTGTCAAAGACAATCCTTAGAAAGTCCCCTGGATCCAGATGGTAATCTGTATTTAAAAAAACTAATTTCATTAATCTCTTCCCAGACTTCACCCAAACGTGGCTAATTCTACTCTGAGCTCACTTAAAAATGATTTGACACAAAGGTAGCTTTTGTCTACATAGAATATGCCATTTACAGGTTGAGGGTTCAAATCCTTTAAAGCACAGAACAAGCTCCAGTGGCGCAATCGGTTAGCGCGCGGTACTTATAAGACAGTGACCTGATGAGCTATGCCGAGGTTGTGAGTTCGAGCCTCACCTGGAGCAGATCTTTTTATCAGCATGACGTGACTACAATTCTACCACTAGCATCATGTACCACAGGTGTCAAACTGGTCCAGAAAAGGGCCGAGACGGTGCAGGTTTTGGATCCAACCAGTCAAGCACACATGAGTTGTTGTTAATTGTCAGTCAGGTGTTGCTTGTTTAAGCCGACACCCGATTGGTTAATGCATGTGTGCTTGACTGTTTGGAACAAAAACCTACACCACCCTGGCCCTTTTCTGGACCAGTTTGACACCTGTGATGATTAAACCCCCTCAATAGACTCATTTCAACTCAATCTTGGGTTCATATCTCATTTAGAACTACAAATCCTTCCATAGATTCCTGGATCCAGATGGTAATCCGTAACTCGTGTATAGAGGCTCACCCACTATGTCACAGAGCAGTGGTTCTACACTGAGCATCTCCTGGGTGACTGACCCTTAACACAAAGATAACACCATTAAATCATTACCTAAAAAAAACAGAACAATTATTTTATTTGGAGAGATCACAACACCTTAATAATAACCCCAGTGATATCTCAGGGCTAATGTGACCCAATAGCCCAAAAACAAATGTGTTTGCTTTATCCCTTGTGTTGTCTCTGGTTCAAGGTGAACTTCCTTCCTGGCTTTCATGACTGCATATACAGTGGTGAAGGTCGTTCGATTACATTTGGTTTCGGGCCACCTTGACCCTGAGTTAACACAAGGGATAAAAAAGGGCACATTTACATTTGTATTGAGCTAAAATGTAGAACAGTCTTTTTTAACTTTTAATAAATAATGCCTCTTTGGAAAGTCCAACTCTTTAAATACATTCATTAAATATTTCATATTATTACCTTTTTTCTCTCCGAACTTGTCCTCTCTAAACCGTGAAGGACCACATCAAGTAGGAGACGGAGACACACCTGGAGCTTCAGGTTTCAGACTTCTGATTTAAGTACACACAATATATAGGTGATATAATAATATAGTATGTTATCGTTGAGGGCAAGTTGGTGTCACCTTGAGACGGACCAACACTCTCATATACACAAACTTCTTCTCATCGTCCTCGTGTGTCTGGTATTACATGAATGTAAAAATCTGTTTTGTTACATTTATGAAGGCGAACAAGGTTTCAAAACTCATGCAGATATGAGGCGTGGAAACACTCTAGAGGGTTGTTTTCAGGAAGTCTTACTAAACACTTTTCTTTATCAAGCAGATCATTTTTTTTCAATCGAGGTGGATTTTGGCAGAGGGTCATGGGTGGAGGGGGGAGTGGCAGATACAAGGGTGGTCTAACAGATAACACACTTGGCACCAAGTTGATTCGATACGAAAACATGTTTTTTTAATAGATTCTGAATAAATTGTGTTCATTAATGTATGTTTTTTCCATTACTAAGTGCATCAAATAAAAGAATACAAGCAAATACACCTTTATTATTTTTAACAATTTATTATATGCAAATTACAAATGCAATTGAATTAAGTGAATTAAATATGTTTATGAATATATTCTTAAAGATTAAGAATAAGCTAAGAATGTTGCTTTTTTCCTGCATGATTATATATGAGTTTGTTTGCAGTCGATGGTGTAAAAAAATGTATTTCGTGAATAAATAAAATGCATATATAATTTACTGCAATTTACAAATAATTTTAAATGATCATTTATAAAAAAATATATATTTGGACATGCCTTTATAATAAAACGGCCACTCAGTCTTTCTTTGAATAAAATACATAACGCTTCAAAGATTGTCTTTTTGGCTGCTTTTGTTTTCTTTTTTCTATGTTGATTTTATTTTGACTCATTTTTGTAATATTCTTTTCTCAGGTTTGGGATTAACTTTGTTTAAAATTTAAAAAAAAGGCTACTTTTTTTTTTTTCA